>NW_021579265.1:254326-444339 GCF_001605985.2 Dendrobium catenatum
CCGTTTGCAGAGGTATGGGGCGACTGTAGCAACGGGATTGTAACGAAGATAAGATTTTCTGTGGGATGCAAAATTTTTTATTCCTCTTTCTTTTTGTTTTCTTTTTGGCGGTCAACACAATCTTAAATACAAAAATAATAGGTCACAATAAAAAAACGAATAAAGTGTTATTTTCTTATAGCTCTATATGGAACTTTTATTTGGTTCGGTTGACCGGATGCAAGAAGCATCCGGTCGTAGGCAAAAAAAACTCGGTATCGAGGTGTACCGAGTTTTTTGAGCTCTGCATCTGGTCGGAGGACGTAATAATTGTTCCTCTATATGACTTCATTTTATGCGTCCAAATTTGTTAGAACAATAATTAATTTAATTCATATTTGTAAGGCCCTAAGACTTGTTTTATGAAATTGTTTGTATCTACCAGTTACGGATCAGCGAATATCCCAAAAACTCCAAATAAAAAAATTGCTGATTGCAGAGCTCAGCTCGCAGGAAAAGAATGACTATAAAATCACTGCAGGCTTGACGCTTCCACTAAAATTTCGTAAGAAAAAAAAAAAAAATAGTTTTATGTGGATTATTTCTACCAATGAGCTCGTTGAAACTTTAATAAGTAAATTGTGTGATGGTCACCACCGGCTTGCCACTAATTGCTACAAAAAAAAATTTATATTTCTTTCTATCTATTAGTTGTAAGCCACAAAATGTCCCAATTACGTTTGCTGGCTATAATATAAGATTTTGAAATAAGTTAGACACTAGAGTTTGCAAAATTATATCATGTTTGATGATGATTGGGTGACTGCAATCAATGATGTTAGTTGATGAAATGTCACAACTATTGCGTGATCACAGTTGGGACTAAAGGTGTAAACGAGTCGAGTTGAGCTCGAGTCAGAGAGTGTTCGAGTTCATCCCGTAAGTCAAATATCAAGCTCGAACTCGAGTCGATGCTATAACGAGCCATCAAGCTGCTCGACTGATTTTCCTGCCCGGTTTTTTGTTTTCCCGCCCAATTTACCACCCGATTTTGCACGTATGGAGAGAAGAAGCTAAAGCTTTGGGAGAAAAAAAAGGCTGCAGCGTCATCATAATGCTTTTTATTAAATTAGTTGTGAGGAAAGAAGGCTGTCAACATTTATTAGCATTTATTATCTATCATTGGTATTTGAGAGAAACTTCTGAATTTAGAGCTGCTGTTTTGGGAGAAAAGAATACTCCTATCAAACATAATTTTTTAAAAACTTAATTTATTAATTTTAAATAAAATAAAAAATTAGCTCAAAATACTATTTCGTGCCGGCTCGCGAATCTTTTTCGGGGCGGGCCCGGGAGCCGAGCCAAGCCTTAATAAGATCAAACTCGAGCTTGAGCTCGGCTCGTGAGCTCGATAAGATCGGCTCGCGAGTCCATAAATGAGTCCAGCTCGAGCCAGCTTGCGAGCCGGCTTGACTCTAAAGATAATGTTTGTTGTGTCTTGGAATATTCATGGCGGTAGAGAAATACATAGTTTAACATCTTAGCTTTGTATGAAGATCTAACACATAACCAGATAAAATAGATGGTGTACTATTCATAAGAGACATCAAGATTTTTACGTGAAAATCCTTGAAAAAGAAAAAATCACGATGTCTGGCCCAGTTTGAATGAATCCACTATTATTTGCCGTCGATGACAAATGAGACCCTTCCTTGGGGGGAAGGCCATGACTTGATGTAATAAATATACATAATATAAAATGTATTACATGAAGAGACTTGAAAGAATCACTATTGATATGTTTATTTGGTCGGTAGAACCATAGTCGATGGGCGACATTGGTTAGAAAGACTGTTGTATAGTGAAGGAGATCGAATGGACCGTAGTCAGCTGACGACGAAGGTCGGAGTTCGACATTAGGAAGGAGTTCAACGATAGATGGATGTTTGACGTCAATTGATGGACGGGCAGAAATTCGGCGTCAATTGGTGGTCAGTCACAATTTTGGTGTCTGTCGGTAGCCTGGAAAAAGTCTGGCGATAGTTGGTGGCCGAGCTGAAGTCCGGCAGTGGTCGAGGAGGAGTCTGGTAGCAAGAGAACTCTTGCTTCACTTCCTTCTCTTCTTGCTTGGATCCTTTCTTCCCTCTTCCCCTCAATGAACAATGAGGGGTCTATTTATAATTTCTAAGAGTGGCATGACTAGTAAATAGGAGGAAGATGAAAGGTAAATCGGGAGTGGTTTAAATGGACTGCCGATGTTGAATCCCTTGATCATTGACCATTTATTAGTCATTTAAATGTCTTAATGATATCAAAATTTAGCGATCTTGGGCTCGTTGGATTTGTCTCGTCGAGCCACTTGATTCGACTATAAGCATGTCACATTTGGTAATCCAAATTATGGTTTGAACCTTCCAAATGTGCTTCGGGTCTTTGATTTGGATTCATTTGGGATCAGATTGTGTGATGCCCCAGAAATCAATAGTGAAAAGATTCGTCTGACATTCTGATCAAACTCCATTCCAGTTGCCTTGCTCGGACCTGAAAATTTCAACCACATATAATGAGCTTACAAAGCCCAGCAGGTCACCAAAGCCTACAATTGAAATCAAAGCACGGTTAGATAAATAAATGTTAACTTATTAAATTATTTATAGGATTGAGATCCCTGCATTAAGTTGATAGGCTCTAGATATGTTTTATATTGAGAGAGAGAGATTATTATAAGATATTTAAATAATTTATCAATATTATCCAACTTCTAAAGATAATATTAATTATATTTGTAGACAATTAATTAGTCATAGGAACTTAGATAAATAAATGTTAACTTATTAAATTATTTATAGGATTGAGATCCCTGCATTAAGTTGATAGGCTCTAGATATGTTTTATATTGAGAGAGAGAGATTATTATAAGATATTAAAATAAGTTATCAATATTATCCAACTTCTAAAGATAATATTAATCATATTTGTAGACAATTAATTAGTAATAGGAACTTAGATAAATAAATGCCAACTTATTAAATTATCTATAGGATTGAAAGCTCTTCATAAGTTGACGGGCGAGAGAGAGAGAGAGAGAGAGAGAGAGAGAGAGAGAGAGAGAGAGAGAGAGAGAGAGGAGCTAAAAAATATAAGAGGAAAAAGGAGAAGAACAATTATTTCTTTAGCATACTCCATTGACTTCATCCTCATGATCCTTGCCATGGCTGGTGCCTTAGCCAATGGTGTTGCGACGCCTATGTGAATGTTACTTGGTGGAAGAATAATTGATTCTTACAAAATTGGATGATGATATTGATACAGTATGGCAAACCGAGCTCTCTCCAGGCAGTTATCAGCACATGGCAACGCCGCTCCTCACTTGCTTCTCACATGCTCTTTAACAGAATAGTACTTATATTCTAACAAACCTTTTGTATTCTGTATTTTCATAAATCTATATATACCATCACTGTATACTGCTCTGGTAAGGATGAATACATAAAACCTAGCTTTTCCTATATACTCTGTTTTACTGTTTATGTAAGTTCACATGATATCAGAGCAGGTTTTTCTTCTCTGATTTCTATCTTCTCGTTGTTCGATCATGAGTTCCTCCACTGTATCACCATCGCCTGAATCAGCCACCTCCGACAATGTTGTCTCTCTTACAGACAGCACTCCGATTCCTGCGCAACTTAAATTCTTGATGGCCAATGTCAAGAACATTGTTGTAACTCCATTAACGGCCGAGAATCATCCTAACTGGAGATCTCAAGTTCTTAAGCTTTTTTGTGCAAATGGCTTTGAAGGTTTCTTAGACGGTTCGTCCTCTAGTCCTGACAAAATGATTTGAAATTCTGCTGGAGAGTCGACTCTTAATCCTCAGTATGCTGCTTGGGTTTTGATCGATCAAAACTTAGCAGCTGCCTTATACTCGGTTATTTCACCGGCATTGCTTCCGTATGTATTGTCGCCGGATCACTGTACAGACATTTAGACAACCATTGCTCGGCGGTTTCAGTCGTCGACTCGTTCGCGAATCAGCCAGCTGAAGAATGAATTATATCAGTGTACGATGAAAGATCAAACTATGGCTCAGTATCTCCTTACGAATAAATCCATAGTTGATTCTCTGGCTGTAGCGGGTGCCTCGATTGATTCCGAGGATATCATCCATCACACGTTAAATGGTCTTCCCGCGTCGTATCAGGCTTTTAAAATTGCAATTCGAACAAATCTCCAACCATTGTCATTGGATGATCTCTACACCTTATTGTATAGTGAGGAACTCAACTTGGCTCATGAAGTTATCCGTAATCTCAATTCTCTTCAATTGACTGGTCAATCTGTTGCTCTTGTTGCACCAAGAGCACGGGGTCGCGGGTGATCAAATTCGTTTCGTGGACATTCTTCTCCCAGCTCCAGACATCCACAATCACGTGCTATTCCTACTTGTGGAGGACGCATTCCACGATCGACTGTAACTTGTCAGATTTGTGGTAAATTGGGACATTCGACGGTCAAATGTTGGTATCGCCATGACTCTCAATACAATACTGAATAGTCATCTGCTCTGTTCACGCCAGATGCTGCTACCAATTCGCCCAAATGGTACCTGGATAGTGGAGCTTCGTCTCATCTAACGCCCGATCCCAGCTACATTCAAGCTTCTCAACCTTATACTGGTTCCAATCAAGTCATCATGGGAAATGGCCAATCTCTTCCTTTCCAAAATATTGGCAAAGGGCTTCTTCCGACCCCTGCGGGTAATCTGCAACTTTCTTCACTTCACCATGTTCCAAATCTTTCTTTTAACTTACTTTCAGTTCACCGTCTTACTCTTGATAACTCATGTGATGTCTCTTTTTCGTCTAATGGTTACATCATTAAGGACCAGAAGACACAACAGCCTCTTCTTCAGGGTCCGTGTATTAACGGACTTTATCCTCTTCGCATTCAGCACTCAACTCCATCATCTGCTGCTCCCCTTGCGCTGTTATCTGTCCAGACTGTTCCTGATCTTTGGCATCGCCGTTTGGGTCATCCGTCAGCTTCCACGTTATCTCATTTAGCTCGTATTACTCCTGTTATTTCTACTTTGAGTTCTGTTTCTTGTAATACATGTCGGTTAGCAAAAAGCCACCGACTGCCTTTTTCTAAATCTAGTTCTTGATGTAATACTCATTTTCATATTATCCATTCAGATGTTTGGGGTCCGGCCCCGTTGTCGTCTATGTCTGGATTTCGCTATTACATTTCATTTATAGATGATTGTACTCATTTTCTATGGGTTTATCCTTTGTTCAAGAAATCTGATGCTTTCTCCAAATTTGTTGAATTCAAAAAGATGATTGAATGCCAGTTTAATGCCTCCATTAAAATCTTATGTACCAACGGTGGTGTTGAGTACGTTAATACGGTTTTTACGACCTTTCTAAAAAATTGTGGCATTCTTCATCAATTCACTTGTCCTTATACTCCAACTCAAAATGGAATTGCCGAGCGTAAACATCGTCACATCATTGAAATGATGCGTTCACTTCTTATTGATGCTCATTTACCTCAAGCGTTTTGGGTAGATGCCTTACTCACCACTGTGTATCTTATAAATCGGTTACCCTCCCCAACTACTCAATATCTCTCTCCCTATGAGCTTCTCTATAATCAAGCTCCCACCTATGATCATATTCATGTTTTTGGTTTCCTGTGTTACCCGTGGCTTCGTCCTTACAACATCTATAAACTTTCTCCTATGTCTCGGCAATGTGTCTTTCTTTGTTATCCCACAAATCAAAAAGGATATCGCTGTTTTGATCCTTCCACTCATAAAGTCTTTGTTTCTCGGCATGCATGTTATTTTTAATGAATCTGTTTATCCCTATCCTCAATTATCTCCTGGTTTCTCTGCTTCAGTAAAAAATTCATTTCATCCTTCACTTATTCTTGTTCCAGCCTCTGTATTACCAAAATCGTTTACTTCTCCACCAGCTCTATCTAAATCTGTCCACCGTTCCTGCCCTCTAGCCAGCTGCTCTGAGCCTGTGCCTCTAGCACCGTCTGTTCCATTGGAATCTTCTCCCATTATTTCAAGTCAACCAGCTGAAATTCCGTCTCATCATATAATGACAAGTTTGAAGACTGGTATTACCAAACCCAAACAGATATTTAATAGGTTTCATGACTTATCTTCAAGTGATCCTACCTCTTATTTGCATCTTCTGCCCAGAATGTTCTTGGATGCAAGTGGGTTTATCGTACTAAATCCAATTTTGATGGATCTATTGCCCACTACAAAGCCCGCCTTGTAGATCAGGGCTTTGCTCAAGAACATGGTTTGATTATCATGAAACGTTTAGTCCCATGGCCAAAATACCTACTCTACAGGTATTCATTCTTGTGGCACTTCATCATCAGTGGCCTATTCTTCAGCTAGATATATCTAATGCCTTTCTTCTTGGGCATCTCTCGGACACAGTTTTTATGAAACAGCCTCCCGGTTTTAGTGATGTTCTTCATCCACATCATGTGTGTCGCCTCCAGAAAGCCATCTACGGCTTGAAACAGTCTCCTTGTCAATGGTATGCAACCTTGTCGACGCATTTGCAGCTGTTTGGTTTTCAGTTTAGTATGGAGGACCCGTCCTTGCTTACATACCGTGCTGATTATGTTTGTCTCTATATTCTTATATATGTAGACGATATTTTATTAACTGGGAATGATCAGTCCACAATTAATCTTCTTCTTGCTGCTCTTCAAAGCAAGTTCTCTATGAGGAATCTTGGTTCTCTTTCTCAGTTTCTTGGCATACATGTAACTCCCACAACATATGGTGTTCATTTAAACCAAGCTCAGTATGCTAAAACTATTCTTTTTCGAGCGGGTATGCAGAATTGTAAGCCATTTACTACTCTCAGTTCTCCTAAAAAACTGATGTCGCATACAAATTCTGCTGAATTTTCAAAACTTGCTCTCTACAGACAATTGCCGGGTTCCTTACAGTATTTGACACTTACTCGTCCAGATATTGCTTTCTTCGTCGAGCAGGTTTGTCAACATATGCATAAACCACTTAACAACCATTTCGACATTCTTAAGCGGCTCTTGCGTTATATTCAAGGAACGCTTCATCACGGTTTACCATTGTATCGTGATTCACTCACGTTGCACAGCTATACTGATTCTGATTGGGCCGGCGATTATTCAGATCGAAAGTCCATTTCTGGTAACTGCCATTTCTTAGGTAAGTCCTTGATCTCATGGCAGGTTAAAAAGCAATAAACTGTTGCTCGTTCTTCCACTGAGGCGGAATATCGCGCTCTTGCTGCTGCGACTTCTAAAATTATATGGTTTCGACATTTACTCGCTGATTTCTCTGCTGTGCCGACTCTTCCTACTATAGTTTATTGTGACAATACTTCGGCTATAGCATTAGCTCACAATTCTGTGTTATATGCCAGCGCAAAGCATATCGAAGTCGATTGCCATTTTATTCGGGATTGTATTCACAAGGGTCATATTCTCGTGCATCACATTAGTACCCAGGATCAGCTGGCCGATGTGTTTACAAAAGCTTTATCCATCTCTCAGTTTAAACTTCTCTCAGGCAAACTGATTGCTGATCTCCCAGCATCTGTTTGACGGGGCATGTTACAGTATGGCAAACCGAGCTCTCTCCAGGCAGTTATCAGCACATGGAAACACCGCTCCTCACGTGCTCTCTAACACAATAGTACTTATATTCTAACAAACCTTTTGTATTCTGTATTTTCATAAATCTATGTATACCATCACTGTATACTACTCTGGTAAGGACAAATACATAAAACCTTTTCCTCTATACTATTTTTTACTGTTTCTGTAAGTTCACAGATATAATCCACATTAAGGGGAATGTCCTCATGACGTATAAGAAGATAAAAAGAAAACCATTTTAAAATTAGGGGAGGGTTGAGTTGATTTCCTTGAAGGAAACTCCTTGGAATGCTAAATTTAAAGAACAACAAATTGCATGCAAATAAGAACTTTTTGCTGTCCCAGGTTTTTGCTGAAGAACTGGGTAGAATAGATGGTGAAAATTATGGAATGCTAGCCAAAGTGAGCAAGGTAGATTCAGAATCTCATTACTCGGTGATAGAAGAGAAGATTAAATATTCTGGATTGGTTAATTCTGAAACGGTACAACTAGAAGATGGGGAAATTAATCCATATAATGAGCATGCTGGAAGGGGAGAAGATGTGCAAGTTTGTTCTTAAAGTTTAGAACAAGAAGTGGTAGACAAATCTGAGACTATCAGAGAAACAAAAAAAAAAAAAAAAAAGAATTTGAAATTCTGGATGGATTGCATAATTCTGTTACTCCTTTGACCAAGTTAAAAAAAGTGAAGAGTAAAAAAGCTATGATAGAGGATGATAAATTCTTTATTCCTTCCAAGATAGGGATTCTGAAGAAAATTTTAATAAAGATTTGAATGTGTTTGGTCCAATCAAAGGGAGTCTAAGAGGTAAGAAGATGAGTCTTGAGGATAGTGTTAGACACACTTCTTCATTTGTTTCAGAAAATGCTCATTGAATTGTCGGAAGGAATTCATGGCCGGATTGTAGATTGGATTAAGATGTTGAAGATTGTGAATAACACAATGGATGAAGAAGTGAAGATTCAAGTTTTCTTCTCAACAGATGAATTTGATTTTCTATTATTTTTTTGTTATGTGTTTAGTTTTCCTGCTTTCTCTAATTTTATTTTAAGCAATAGTTGGAATTTGGAAAAGGGAATTAGATTAATGGAATCTAGGCGTCTCTCTAATTTTTAATTTTTACCTAATTGAGAATCCTGGGATACTAATCAACCTTATGGGTTGTTTAATCTTTGGTATCTCCTCCACCCCAATTGGTTTAAAATGACTAGTAGAGGATTCTATTTTCATTATGATTTTTCCTGTTTTTTGAAGTTCTTCTATTTGCTTAAATTAAAGCAAATAAAGGCTTCCTTTCTCTTTCAAAGGAATGCCATGGTTTTTTAGTTTGTAATAGTTTCTTTTTAATTCTCTGCTATATGCATCTTTCAAAAAAAAAAAAAAAAAGAACTTTTTATCCTTTTTGAACAATAAAGATGCAAGTCACATACATTTTGTTATATTTTAAATAGTGGAAATTAATTTTGAATGCTACATTCAATAATCTTTTTTTGCGATAGATACACCTACGTTGGTGTATTTGAAATAATGATGAAGACTTATATAAGACAATTGTACATCCTCCTTATCGGTATCTCGCAATTAGGATTATGACAAGCTAAGGAACCAGAGGAGCATGGAGGAAAGGACCAAGATAAGTTCTTGCGCTCTTCCAATCAATTGCAAGAACCTTTTGTTTGTTGTAGTTATAAAATTAAAGAATAATCAAGTCAGAATTGAATAGAAATTTGATGCTTTTATATAGTTTGTATGTATGAAAGATACAAGAAAAGTTTTCGTTTAAGTGAGACATGTGAATAAAGCAACCACCGAGGATTGATGTAGATATTATCATGAAGACCTAAAATATTGGCCCATCTATTATGGTTATAAATAAATCAGATGAAGAAGAAGTTGACTTTGTAAATGAAGAAGAAGAACATGGAGTTGAGTTTGTAAATAAATTGGACATGCTAAGAGCTCAACTTTTAAACAAACAAGATGTTGATAGAGTTTCATATAAGAGAAGGCTTGATAGGAATAATAAATATGTAGTTAGTGATTTCACACATCCATTTGGCAAGATGCATAAGTCAATGGATATATATGCCATTGACCCTCATTGCTTAATAGTTGAAGAGTAATTGTGACACTTCAAATCATGGATGCATGTTAGGTATTATAAAAAACTTAAGAGACAAGGGGTTTGAAGTCAGAAGTGCTAGCACAACATAGTTTAAATAGCTAAATACATGTATAGATCAGTTGGGTAGTAAGGTAATAATTGTAATGCTAATAGAGATGCATTGTAGTGATACGATGTTTCTTAATGATATAGTATTATTTACAAGAAGATTTATTATTTTATAGCATATAGATTTTGATTTTTAGTAAGGGATTATATGCAACTTTACCCAAGCATTTGGGTCGTATATTGTTGTCTTGGGTGAACCTTTCGATCTAAAAAGGATCTTGTTAAGTGGGCTCCATGTGTGTTGGAGTATGTTCTTGGTGATGAAGAAAGGTTCATTAGGAGTTTTTTAAGCTTAGAATACTATTTGATGAGCTTGGATAAGTTATATCAAATAGTATGTCAAATTATATTGAGGTTCATGATATTTTATTTTTAAGGCAAAATAATGACCCCATTCTCCAAGTGTTTAGTTAAATTTCAATGAAGAGTAAGGATTGTTTGCACACAAAAAGGATATTCTCTTATTACCATGAAAATGTGGAAGAGCTAGCATATATAGAGATATGCCAAAAGAAATAGTTAAGTTAATAATATTAGAATAAATTCAGTTGATCTCACCATCATTTTTTCTACAACTAATACACTAATACATTTTTAATTATATTATTTTAAGTTGGGTTTCTGGAGTGTATGCAATATAGTATATTATATACATGATTTAAAAGACTAATACTCTTAAGGTTTCAAATAATTGCACATAGTTCTTCAGAGACAAGTTGTGTATAGACTTGTTCTTTAATTACTTAGATCTATAGTATTTTGTTTCTATCTTAGAGACAAGCTATGTTTGATTGCAATTCAGGTTTTTGTAAATGATATAATATTATGCTTCATGTTATTGAATTTTGTTAGTCGAAATGATATTATGCCTTTGTTATTGTAAATTTTGTATTGTTTACACTCGATGTTAATGAATTTTGTTGCCCCTATTAAATTATGTCTTACAATTATTATTGTGAAGTATACATTGACACTATGAAGAAAGTCCCCAAAGTTACACTTTTTTGTCACAATCTTAGAAGGTTTGAACCAAGTTCAAATAGGATTCAAAACTTATTAAAACCTTACTTTGAATTAAACACTAGTAAAAGGAGAAGTTCAAACCTGATAAAACTAGGCTCTAACTTGATTCAACGTTGTTTGGGTTTTTCCATGATGTGATTCAAATTTTATTGGAACTATATTTGAACCTCATTCAAACCTACTTCAAAACTCAAATGTATCTTGTTTGGACATGATTTTGAACCTTAATCGTACGTTGTTCGAACATGGTTAGATCAAACACGATTCATATGGAGTTAAAATAAGATTCGAGCCGCATTTGATCGTTACACAGAACATTGTTCAAACCCAATTTGAACATATTTAGAAACTTAATTGAACTATGTTCGAAAAGTGATCATGCCTTATTTGAGTGTGGTTTGAGGCAAATTTGACTATGATTCGAAATGGGTTCAAATAAGGTTTGAGCCATACTTGAGCTGTGATAGAGCCTTGTTCAAACTTTCTTTAAAACCTGATCGAACGATATTTGAATTTTGTTTAAAACTTGATTACACCTTATTCAAATCTTATTCAAGTCTTGTTCACCGTAACTTAGATTGAGTTCGATCTATGTTCAAGTTATTTTTGAGTTGTACTTGAACTTTGATCAAACTTTATTCAAATTTTTTTTAAATCTTTTTCAATCCACTTTTTAATACAAACTCAACATTTTTTTGATTGTTTGCGCCTAATTTGAGGATAATTCAAACTTTGCTCTAACATAATTCAAACCTTTGACAATTATAGCATTGCATGGACTCAATAATCTTCAATAAAAGGCTATCACATAACTCGTAGAATAACATATCATTGCTAGACTCAAAACTGCACTAATTACATCCATTGCATAGAATTACAAAAATATGATTCCAACTACATTTCAATAGAATTACACTACAATTCATCATAGATTTACTTAACACTAAAGTGGAACTAATGATTTTATATTATAAGATAGAAGCAAAATTATATAAAATATTATAGGCCAATATTGACAATATAATCTACCATATTTATCGCCACCTGCAACTTTCAGATATAAATTTTTAAATGTGAAATTAACTATGCTTCTTGAGTATAAAACCCACGACATATGGAGTAGCTAACATTCTTGGTCACGATGTAAATCAATGTCACCATTAAGATCCTCATCAAATACATACAATTCAAATTTGCTAATTGCTTGAACAATTAAATAATTAATGCTTGAGCCTTAATCATGAGCTTGCTCCTTTCACATTTAGTTTTTATTAAGATCATTTAATTCTTTCTTTTTTAGTAAGACTAAACCCTCATTGTAAGTTAGAACTTAATAATCTTGATTTTAATTTAAAAAGTTTTCAATTTAAATATTGTATAAACATTCATTGAATAAATAATTTTTTTTATTGAAGTGTTATTTATAATGCAATTCACCTTAATATGTTGGATGATAGTTTTGACTATCAATCAAGAGGTTTGAGATTCAAAGCTTGTATATGTGATGTTTGTATGACTTTGATTTTAATTGGTTCAAAAGTCCAATAAAGCATATTATTTACTATTGAGATATAATTGATGATTGTGTATTATAGATTGACAATTAGTTATATGCTAGCAACAAAACAAGAAGAAGCAATTAGTCTTAACATATTTTCAAACATGGAAAAAAAATATATTTTTAGACATTTTTAAATTTTTCAGTGATCAAATTCAAATATATTTTTTTCTTTGAACGAGGTATCCATCCGCTGCCATCTCCGAAAAGATGTTTGACGGCGTGACTAATCTTCGACTGACCTAGAAGAGACACCCTAAACCCAGAAACCACCTGGCCCGCACTTGATTGAACCCAATTAAGAGGCCCTGATGTTCGAGGGGGATCGAGCACTGGTTCCAACAGTACTCGCCCACCAACCAAACTAAGCATGGGTGGGTGAATATATTGTTTTTGATAAGGAGACTTGATAAGTGGTCGGATCAGCCGGCTCACTTATAGGATCGTGCTTCACTACCTCTGTTATGGCAGCAGCACCTTTTTCCTACTCACCGTGTGATCTCTGATCAAGCAATCCTAACCACACCTTTTGTAACTAACCCTGCTATTTATTTAGAGTACTGTAGCATCGGCTATATGGTGTAAGAAAAGCTTGAAGATGAAGTGCAATGCCATAACTTCTCTGCCTCCTCTGTTTTCAACTTTACATTCGTTAAGCTAACCATCTTTACTCTGATGTAGTTCTTATTTCAGTTTTCACATGGGAAAAAAATAAAAAAAATCCATTTTGACGTTGATGCACGTTACTTCGTGTTAACTTTCATCCGTTGGATTAAGAAATCAAGATCCGACGGTCAGTTTCACTTCCTCGCACGTGCCGGAAAATATCGATCACGCGCAGGATCGTGGAAATCCGGCAACTAATATAATTCACCGAAAACAAATCCAAACCGTCCGTACTTCCACGTGGACAACAATCCGTCTCAAGAAAAAGCTAGCGACTGCTCCTTTCCCGTCCAGATCGTTCTACCTCCATCTCTCTGTCTCTTTGTATGTCCTCCCACCGGCGAAGATGGAGGTTTCCAGCACGGTGATCCGGCAATCGGTTAGTTTCCTGCGGGGCGCCGGTGAATCCTCTCCTTTTAGCTCTAAGAGAAGGGTTATTGGTCGCCAGAGGTCAGCGGTGGCGGTGAGGCCGTGGTCCGATGAAGGCCACCGGCTGTACTACGCGTTGCAGCCGAGGTGTGGCGGCGTTAGAGATGCAAAGAGGAAGGAGGAGAAGAAGAGGGCCGCTTTGGTTACGGAGTTGTCGAGGGATCTGGCGGCGCTGTATTCTACAGGGTTGGGGATGGACGGCGGAGAAGGGAATGATGGTGAGGTCAGGGGAAAAATGATAAAGGCGAGTTCTTTCTCCGCGATCCATTTTCTGATGTTATTCTCATTTAATGAATTTTATCTAGGTTGTTTTAGACGGATGATATTTTGTGCGAAAACTTCCTTTCTGAATTCTAGGTTTAGGTGATGATATTAGATTTTGTGCTGTTTTTCATTGATTTTGGAATTATTAACTTAACTGTGTAAATTTTATTTATTTTTCACGTGGTACTGATTTGTTGGAAATTGATAGAATAATATTATTTAGCTTCACTTTAGCTGTTATTTATAAACCACCAGAGTGACTGATTATGTTTTGTAATTAGGTAGTTTTTTTCCTTAATTATAATTATCTGAGAAAAATGCTTAATTTTGGGGAAATAATTAATAACTTGGTGATGCATTTAGTTTTTTTGTAGGACTTTGTGTTTATTTAGCTTTATGTTTAGTTTTCATGGTTATATAATGTAAGTGATGTTATGTACTTTATATAGTTTATATAAGGTTATTATTGTCTTTATGTTCTTTAATGAAGGTTCTCTTTAGCATGTATTGGATTGATGAATGAAACTCCTCTTTAGTGGAAATTTTACTGATCCCTGGTGAGAATATGGAATGGCGGCTTTTTGATTTAAGTACTTCTCATGTTCCATGCTCTCCAAGTGTCTCTTCCTTACTATGTCCTAGGAGTTTAAAACAAGCGTCCTATATTTACCTGCTTCTTCTTGCATCTTTCATCTCAATCTTGGCCTCTTTATTCTCTTGTTATTATTTGTTTTCATTTTGGTATTAGTGTGTGGTTGGATTCCTTGGATTTTTACTTGCCTTGGTGCTGAAATTTTCTAGTTTGGTTTTAAACACTTTATTTTGATCTTCTTGTTTGGTTGGTTCGTCAAGTAAATGTATTTGAAATTATGTGAATTTTTGTGGGATCATTTATCAGGAAGCAGTCTTCTTTCCCGTGAAGTATCATTACATGTTTTACCTCTTTCCCCTCTTATATGTCAAACCTTAGTTCATCTCGTTAAATTATTCACCTACTTGTAGCTTGGTTTTTTGTTGGTTTCCATATCAGATGTGTTTAATTTTGTGCAAAATTTAGCGGCCATTCTTTAAGGAGTGCTCTTCCGATCCTTTGAAGATTCTAGTGTTCTAAGCAATGTTGTTAAAAATGCATTTTGAATCATGCTTTGATTGCTTTGATAGTGAAGCAAGTGAACTATGCTTTTCTTTGTTCTGGTGCAACGTGACTTGTCGAAGTGCTTGCTTTATGGCTTTGAGTGCTAAAGCACTTGCTAGAAGCATGGTTTAAAATTGCGCAATATGAGGCTCGCCTTTGCGCAATTCCAGTAAAAAACGCCTCGATGCTTACGCCTCTAGTTTTTTTTTTTATGAGGCTTGCGCCTCAACCAAATTGAGGCCCGCCTCACCTCACTGACATGAGGCTTACGCCTCACGCTATATATATTAAAGCTTACATAAATCTTGAAGTAAATGCCCGACATTGGACTCTATAGGAGAGGAGGATGGGGAGAGAGCAGTTCATCATTATGATGATTCAAATGAAGAACCCCTTAGTGATGACAGTGCTGATGACTTATGAGTTCTTATGTGATATGTCATTGCTATTTATTTTTGAAAATTTGAATTATATGTTAATGAAAAGAATAATGGGATTTGGGAAAGATAGAATTTTGAGTTGAACTATATTTCATGTTGTCTTATTATTGGAATATTTTGATTTCACTTCATATCTTATACTTTTTTATGTTTTATATTATTCACTCATTAGTATATAAAAAAATTATCATTTTATGTTTACAATCTTTTGATTTTGAGGCTTACGCCTCAAAACTCCTTGAGGCTTACGCCTCGCCTCACGAATGAAAAACGCCTCAATACCCGAATACGCAATTTTAAACATTGGCTAGAATTGTAGTAGTGTTGTGGCTTTTGATTGCTCAATTCTTGTTTGGATCGTCAGGTTCTGTTTCATAGTTTTATTAAGTTATATGATAAAAAGAATGAATTAGAACTTTTCCCTTGACCAACGGCCTTCACCTTGGACCATGCTCAAAGCCGAGCTTTCCCCTCAATGCATGCATTGCTATAGATCATTGATTGCCCTTGACCTTCAACTTGCAGCATCACATGATTTGCCCCATCGATGCACCCACATCCTTCCTTGTAGACTGGAAGCATCCCTTATCTTTAGTCTCTCGACCTTCATGACATATAGCAGCCCGATGATTTGATAATAAGTGAGTATAGTTTTATTAAAGTAATTATATTAATATTTTAATAAAAGTGGTATAGTTAATAAAATTGCCACTTTATTTTGTGTTTTTCACATTGAAGCAAAAAACAAACCCTTGCACGTTGTATGGAGTTATGAAAATACTGGTTCTAACACTATTTTGTCTCTTTTTTGTTTAATGCTTTCTCTAAGTTTGTTTGGGATATATTTTTAATATATATTTTTTTTCTAGACAACTACCACACTTTTGTTTGGTTATAACTTTCTTGCTATTTATTAGAAGGTTTTTTGGTGACAAGTAGTATTTTATAACCAAATCTATTAGAATGTGGTATATGTATGCAAATTGTTGCTTGACTTTTTTAAAAGAAAAAAAAGTTTATTATAATACCTTCAACAAATTTAAAAAAATGATTATTTTTTTAACAATAGTTTTATGAACACTTTTCTATACAAATAGCCCCCTCTAAATGTACACTTGTTACTGATGTAGAACTACGTATGGTTGCAAAGATTTTGTTAAGATTTTGCACAACTTTTGATTAGAGAAATAACAAAGAAAGCTACTAGCAATTTAAAACAATAAATCAAAACGTAAGAGGGGTTACGCCCGCTTTGGCTAAGTCACATATCAAGAGATTTAAAACTTCAAAGTAAAATAGAAAATAACATCATGCCGAGATAGTAGCCTCAACAAAATTCCTAGTCTAACAATGAGAATAGTAAACACATGAGTACACTCAAAGTCCTATGTTTACTAAGCTTAGCAGAAACAGGCGACGATCGTCCTTCGTGACTACAATCAAACCACAAGAGAAAGTTAGACTTAAGAAATAAGAGAAAAGGGGAAACATAGAAAACCTTTGTCAAGGATCGGCGGCAATCTTCCACTCGGCAATCTCCAATTGTTCTTCGATAGCTTCAACCAAAGTTTCCAAGATACGCTCTATGTAGTCTTCCACCGTATGGTCGATTCTCGGGTTGATGTCGAAGAAAGTTGAGTGAAGAATGTGCACAAATCCGTGTTCATCATAAGCAAGTCCGTAGTCAGTGTCGGGATCGGCTTGAAAGGATGATGCGTAGTCAAATATCAACGTCGATTCTTTGAAGTTCCACCAGAGAGAATTAAGTTTCTCCCAAAATTGAGGTGGAGGGGAAGATGGGATGACCGGCCAATGAAGAAGAGAGGGGAATTTAGTTAGGTTCAGATTTTGGTAGAGGAGATGGGGGAATTTTAATTCAATCGTCTAGGTTGGTGGGTAATACACAATCTTCCCTCTCCTAGGGATTCACCACTCAAACTCTCAAGCTCTCAAGAGAACTCAAAATGGAGAAGAGAATTTTGTAATCAATCTTTCATTAGCTTTGAAAGAAATATAAGGGGCTATAAATAGCCTCGTACATAAGACTAAAAAAAATAAAAAATACGACAATGCCCTCGGGGCTTACATACGACATCCCTTACTAAAAGGGTACAATTGGAAATTTAAATAAAACAAATACAACGATAACATAAATAAGAAAATACATAAGATAAATCAAAAGTACAATGACTCGATCGTGGCCGTAGATCGGCGGCCACGCCTCTGATAAATATCACGAACAATTACATCGAGCAATACAATTTGGCTTCTTAAAAAGTTGAAACCCTTAAACACAAGTATTTTTTTCTCATTTTTATTTTTAAAATGAGTGACCGCTCTTAACACATTTGACCCAAGCTCGACCCATTTGTACAAACAGGTTAAAAATCTAGACTTGAGCCCAACTTTGCCCCAACCTGACTTGACCCGACCCAATCCATTGATTTGGTTGAATGCGACAGGCGAGTGTGAGGGCTAGATGGCGAGGGCGGCGGGCAGGCAAGCGAGCGTGAACAACAAGCACGAGCGCGATTGCGTTACAGGCGAGATGCGGGTGACGGGTTTGGGTCAAACGGGTTTCATTCGGTTTTGCGGTTAACCCGAACCTGATCCGATATTTCAATCAGGTCGAAAACATAAACCCTAATTCGACTTGTTTGTTAAATGGGTTGACTCGAATCAGAAATTTTCGGGTCCGGTCAGAGTCGGATTTTCTGGTTATGTCATATGTTGACACCCTTATGCATATGTCACTATTTTATAGCCGCCATTCTCTAACACTATGCATATGTTACTATTTTATCGCTGCCATTCTCTAACACTACAGCGTTTTAAAATTTATATTATTCTATATTTTCCGGAATATTAGATCGAATTTTGTTAGGAATTGAGAGTTTAATAACTCCCTTAATTGTTATTTTAAAGTTGATCTTATGAAGAAAATGAAGAAGCTTGCTTCCTTCCGGTATTAGCATACTGTGTTAAATCTTCCCTTGTTGTAATGCAGGAAGCAGCCGAGCTCCTTTTAGCACAACTGAACCAGCTGAAAACCAAAGAAAAGGAGACGAAAAAAAGGAAGAAAGAAGAGAAGGCGGCCTTGAAAGCTGCAAAGATGCGTGACTGTACAGAAATGTCCTCAAGCTCTTCTTCTGAATCCAGCGACAGTGAATGTGAAGTTGTAGTGATGAATAAGCCTGGCAAAAATTTCCAGGAAGTCAAGCCTAACATCTTGGATGTTCCTGATCGGTCACCTGAAAGAAATCAAGCAAAAATTCGTAACTGTGCAGAAATGTCCTCCTCAAGTTCTTCTTCTGAATCCAGCGACAGTGAGTGCGAAGTTGTAGTGCTGAATAAACCTGAGAAAAATCTCCAGGAAATCAAGCCCAACATTTTGGATGTTCCTGATCAGTCACCTGTATGCAAACAAGCAGAGTCATCTCTAGAAATTGAAGTTGATGAGAAGACGAATCTAAATCACACTGAATTGAAGCTTAACCAAGAGCTTAGTAGCATCAATTGCATGAACAATGCTGCAATTGTTGATTGCAGCGGCAGTGTAGTAGCAGTTGCAAAACCTTTGGATAAGATTGAGGTGTGCATGGGAGGTAAGTGCAAGAAATCTGGTGCCATCGGCCTATTGCAGGAGTTGGAGAAGAAGGTTGGCATAGAAGGTGCTGTAGTTGGCTGTAAGTGCATGGGGAAATGTAAGGAGGGACCAAATGTTCGAATTGTGAGTCATTACAGCTTACAAGACGAGCTTGGTGAAGTTTCTAAGAAGCCTCTGTGCATTGGTGTTGGTTTAGAGGATGTAAGCGTCATAGTGGCTAATTTCTTGGGTGAGAAGAATATAGATATGGGCCTCTATGGTGCTTAGAAAATAACCACTCAGACTGAAAAACAAGTTATCTTTCTTTAGTTTGTGTTATTTCCTTGTAAATATTTGCTTGCTATAGTCTGCTTTTCAGAGATATTTCTTTTTTATTTACCCTATAAAATTAACAATATTGATACTTTAGTATTTGCTATTCTTTTATTCACAGCGAAGCTGCTGATTGTGCTTGTTCGAGATCTGATGCCTATGTTAACTAAGGCTTCATTTCGGATAAATTTTTTATTGCTTCTTAAAATAACTTTGTAGTACAAAAATTAAATTTGTACTAAAAAACTGATTTAAGAATGAAGCAAAAAATCCGTCCCATAAAAAGCCTAAAGGTCCATTTGGGTTGGCTTTCTCTGTAAAATTATTGTGAGAAAAAGCAGTTTTTAAAGCTAATGGGAATGATCTAAAATTTTTAGTTATGTTCTTATTCAAGAACTGATGAGCAGCTAATTCATCCATGTGGAATTTCCCTTGGATCATTTTTTTTTTGTTAGAGGATTCAGTAAATCTTGTGAATTTGGATTTAATAAATTTTATTTGGGTTATATTTTGAAAATTTTATGACATGATAGATATTAAATTTTATTAAGTTTAGGGTTTCTGTATTTAATGATTATTATGAATTTGAGATTTTATAATATCCATTTAGTCTATATAATTTCAAATTAGAATAATTAAATATAATTAGTTGAAGATATTGTCTCAGTAAATAATTAATCAGTAATTTATTTGGCTTAGCTAATTGTATATATTAATTTTCATTCAGTTAAATTAGATTAAAAATAATATCAATTTATTTACGTTACTACCTTTATAATTTAATATAATTATTTAGCCAAATTTAAATTTTAAATTAACATATTTGTATCTAATTAATTTGATTAAATATTAATAATTAAAATTAATAGTATTTTTATTTTAAATCATGAGTCATATATTTTAAAGATTATCACCGTTCAAAAAAAAAAATAAGCATAATATAACATCTTAAATTATAATTAATAGTTTTTAAAAATAAATAAATAAAATAAAATAATTTAGTTTAAATAAATATTGACTAATATTAATTTATCTTAACTAATTTAATTAACATATCCTGTTTAATTGACATCACTAATAATTAAAATTTTAAAAAATTAAATTTCAAATTAACGAATTATATAATTACTGCTTGACGCCGAACAAGCTGAACCCTTGTCTTTCTCAACCCCCGTAGCCCTCGACGGCGAAGAAGCAAGGGAGTAGCGAGGGGAGTTGGCTGGAGAAGCCACCAAAGGGACTGGAGGCGTGTGAAGGAGGATAGGAGTTTACGAGTCGCTGCGTATTTTGGTTAAAACAGGCGAATGCCCGGATTTAGTAAACTTGGGATTAAAGGTAAAGCGGGTGAGAAACGGCATTGGATTTTCTTGAAGGATTTGAGTTCTTCTTCTTTTGTTTTTTTAATTCTTTTTGGCAATATTTGAGTTACGTTTTGCTTAAGATCTGCTCAAAACCTGCGGCCAAACAGCCTTAAATCATCGGGATCAAGTATGATTTAATTAATCTCGTTGCAGTTGTGCAACATATTTTAATTTTGTCATCAATAATTATTAGACTTATGTGAGCTGAGATACTTAAATACTGAAATAAATAGTTATACAGTTGATCAAAAATTAACTGGATTTAATCCGTGCCAGGATTTGACTGCCTCAAGATTTAATAAATCCGGATTCACTAAATCCTACTTGCAGACAAACAGCCACCTAGTGTTGCTAGTTTGTAGGTGTTGCTTCTCCTTTAGATGAAATGAGTTTGCTAGTTGTTGTTGTAACACGATTGTGAGTTTGCTGTTGTTGTTTCGAACTTCCATTTTTATCACTGCTATTATTTTGCCTGTTCGTTTTGATGTCATTAAGTAAATCCAGAATTAGTAAAGCATAAAAGTTTTAATATCTTTTGGCATCACAACTGTTAAATTTTGCCATGTCCTTATTTACTGTTTGGTTATTTGTTTCAAGATTCAAGATATATAATTGGTTAAATCCTTTGAATTGTGGCATCTAAGAAAACCTGGATTTAATCAATAATAGGGCTAAAATAAGATTTATTTAAACACTATGATTTGGAGTCTTTAAAATTCTATAGTATAGGATTCAGCTTAAATCCTACCTTGGATAGGATTCCAAACAACACGTTCTATTTGCTTTGATGGCTTGTTATAATTATAGGTCATCAAATGTTTGTGCAATTCAAGAGTTTCCATTTGCATTGCAGCAAATTGACACCCTACAATGAAGCAATTTCATGGCTAAATGGATATAAAGGCTAAGAACTTACATGTATTGTTGATTTATTTTGATAAGGTGCAAGTTTTTTTCTTTTTTTTAGAAAATTTGAGTGTTAGGATTTAAGTTCAGGACCTCAGTTATTGTACCTTCTATATATGTTATTGGATTGATTAGTTTTATCAACATTTTCATTTTATTTTTTGTGTAAAATTTCAATGATAGGGATGTAAGCAAGTTTATGAAATGACATGAATTTTATACTAGTTATTTGTGATGTAAGGTCTATAAGATCTTTATGATTTTATACTAGTTACTAGTGATGTGCGATCTATATGATTTTTATGTTGAAGACAACAACTTTATTGTTAGCCTCTTAGGGTCACGGTAGAAAAGTTATTTTGGTGGTGGTAAATTTGGTTTTTAAGATTTGGATAAACTTTGTGCTAAAACTTCTAGGCTATTAAAGGGCGGGTTTTTTTAGAAGAAAAGGGGGAGGAACTTAAGGGTAAAGATTTGGGATGTTAGACAAGTAATGCTTGTTGTTTTTATAGATTTTGGATCAGTGGTTAAGGAGTTATGACACTTTTAATTTGATTGTTTTCAGTTACAAATGGTCTCTCTATATTGAGCCTTTGGCTAGTCTATGTTAGGGTTATTAGGGAGTTGAGGCATTGGAAGGTTATGAAAGGTGTGGTGGAATATTTGGAAGGGTTTAGATGTGTTTTGGTTGAGGGAAGCTATGATTGATGTTATATAGAGAAGATGAGAATTGTGTTGGGAAAGAGGAGGAATAGGGGTGAGAAAAGTTAACTAAGGACTTAGTAAAATTCTAGGAGATCAGCCGTCAAGCTTCATTGAATAATAGAGTAGTAACTAAGACTTCCATAAAAAAATTTGTCCAAATTAAAATAATTTTTATTTATTGAATCTAGAAGTACAAAAATGGTCCTATTTATGTATTTTCCAAGAATATATCATTTTGAAAAGCCTTGGGAGCCAATAAAATAAAATTATATGGATTAATGATGTGTCCTATTAAAAAAAAAGAAAGTAAGAATTAAAATAAAATTTAATGATTTCAAAAATATGAAATTCAGATTGGCCAAGATTGGCCAAATAAGACAAGTAAAACGGTCCTAAAAAAAAAATTAAAGATTGTTTTGTTTCATAATTGGTATGGCCCACCTATCCATCAAGTGATCTTAAATTAAGCTTCTTAATTTTTTTTTTTTAATAATTTAGACATATTATGGGTCATATATAGGTTTGCCTGGAGAGTTGTGCTTGATGAGCAGCTCAAACTTGATGCAATGTCTTACTTTGTGACCTTGCCCTTGGTCTTTATCTTGTTGCTAAATTAGCTTCATTTGATCTCAAAGAATTTTTTTCTATAGAGTTAAAAGTGTATGTACTCATCAACAAGACCCAAGGCAAGCTTTCTCTAAGTGTCCTTTGAAGGAGGTTGATTTTTCCATCTAACCAATAATTTGGGTGATGTGCTTGTAAATGTGGAGAATTCTTTTGAAATGATGTATCAATATCTAAAAATCGCTAGGTATAATCTCCTTGTCCTCAGCACTCACTGGTTGAGGAATTTGACATGCAATGGTCTGTCAGGTCAGAGAGTCAACCTCGAGAGGAGCTACAAGTAACTCGTACATATTCATGCAAAAATTTTAAGACTTTTATTTTTGGCTTTGGCAGTTTCCCAAAGCTATTCACCCTCTCTCAAATTGGTATGCTACCACTAACATGTTGATATATTTATAATAAATGAGCGTGTCAAGTGGTCAAGGGCTCAATCCTTTGTACTCAACCCACTCTTAGTGTTCACTCTGAAAAATAATAATTGGTGAGAACATCGCTCTCTCAAGCTTAAGGTCCCTTTATTTTTTCTGAGGTAGATTGAATTTAATATTTAACCCAATTTCCCTGAGAGTAATGTCAGGGTTTATTTAGATTTGAGTTCAACTTTCTATAAGTGCAAGCCCTTATAGTTAATTACCCCTCCTAACACATTATGAGAGCACTCTCAATTAAGGATAAAATTGTGCAAGAAGTGTGGAAATGTGCCAGTGTTTTAATCTTTTAATCTTAGTTTTGGGGGTACACCCGATCAACATCCCATGGTTCTGTCATCTCGGGTATATCATATTTTTGGTTTACCAACAAACAACCATTAATTGTAAAGTCTAAGGAATCTAATTAGTAGCTATGGGTTGCCTCCTCTCAGGGATCCAGAGTAAATTGAAGTGAATATATGTGGATTTAATTTAGTTTAGTTTGGGTTGGGACTTATGGCTCTATTTAAAAATTGCCCATGTGATTGGATTTTGATAGGGGCTTATGGCTTTTATCTGAAATTAGTCCTAATAATGGGACATACTACCTTTAGTTTACCAACACTAACAACCATTAATTGTGGTGTCTAGGAAATCTAATTAGCATCAATGGTTGCCTCCTCTCAAGGATCCTGAGTAAACTGAAGAAGAGATTGGTGGATTTTAATTTAGTTTAGTTTGAATTGGGACCTATGGCTCTGTTTAAGAGTTGCCCTTGTGATTGGATTTGGATATGGACTTACGACTTTCATTTAAAAGTTGCTATAATAGTGGGACATATAACCTTTATTAGAGGTGGCCCGAAGATTTTGAGTATGAGTGTGTCTTATGGCTTCTATTTGATGTAGCATGATGACGGGTTTTACGATCTAGCCCCGTAAGTTAAGTGACCCATTTATTGGGGCTTACAGCCTGACCCTATAGACTAGGATGCCCGAGTGAGAGGTCTAGTGTTATTTTATTACCTAAATATTTCCCTCAGAGGTTGGACTTACGACTTCTATTAAAAAGTGTCAAATTGTGGGTCTTACAAACTATTTCTTATAACACGGCTGCCCGTTTGGGTTTGAATTTTGGATATAGGATCATTCATTTAGAAGTTTCCTAATTCGTGAGTCTTATTACTTCACTTAGAATTAGCCCATGTGTTTATAGTTGTTTGTTAGTTTGACACTAAAATGTGGCTTTGACACTTACTTACCAGCAGTTGTTTTCTACTCTAGCTTTCAATAACATGTTTGTCATTTTGTGCTTGTAGTTTCTCCTACTATAGTAGTTTATTGCTGTACTTATTTTTTTAGCACTTTGTTATATACCTGTAGTAGCTAGATATTCTCTTTTTCTAGCATTAATTTATTTTTTTGCATGTTTACTTGCATATTACATGGTACTTGTAGCAGCTTAGGGAGCTTACAGGTAGATGTAGTTTAGACTATAGCTGAAAGTCTGAGTAGGTTTGAGTTTGTTTGTTTGAGAGAGTTTGAGATTTCTATTTTGCTCAAAGGAGTTATGAGAGCTGTCAGTTATTTAGAGAGCTTGTATTTGAGAGCTACTCAGTAGTTTATACTTAAGTTGATTGGATAGTGGAAAAACACTGATTTGATGCTCATTTGATTTTATGTTTTATTTTGATTTAAATAATTGCATTAATTAATTAAGTTGATTAATTAAAATTTAATTTGCTCAATTTGATTGTATATTTTAAATGATATTTTAAAATTATTTAATTAATTTAAATTATATTATTAATTAAATTTAATAACTCATTAATTTAATTGAATGTTTATTTAATTTTAAATTAAATCTCACATTGATCAATCATTTAAAGACTTAGATCTCTTTTAATCGATTTAAATTGATTTGATTGATTTAGTTTAAATCAGTCAAAGTTTTGAGTTGATTTAGTTTTAATTGTTGAATTTTTTTGTATCAGTTAATTGAATTTTAAATGTTTTGATTTAAAAAAAATACTTAATTAATTAAGTTGGTTATTGAATATGTTAACTATTAGAGCTTAAAGTTAAAATTTAAATCGTTGAGTCTGTTGTTTTTTTAAAAATTAAATCAGTTAGCGAGAGTTTGATTTTATTTTTAAATTAATTATTATTAATTAACTCACGGTCAATTTTCTTTCAAATTGATTTTGATTAGATTTTTTTAGTACTTATCCAATTAGTTATCTGATCATCATTTTTTTCAATCTTTTCCAAATTGATCCCAGAAAGTTTTCGAGTCTTCAATTCATTCGGCCGAATTTGATGGAGGGCCATTGAATTGGACGTTCGGGGATCCAATCAATACCGAGACTCCTTTAAGGATGAGTTTGGGACCACGTTGCTATTGCTTTGCTTTACAAAAAGTTATTAAATGATCGTTTGAGGGCATTGCGGCAGAACCCGGTTGGAAACATTTCGCAGCACGCAAGTGCGTATCGTGACATTTCACACTGTCCTGTGGTCCGCGTGCTTTCCGCTGTTTCGAAGAGGAAAATGACATAAATCCCCGCTGCAAATATTCCCGTAAATACCTGCTCCACATCATCCCGGTCGAAATCGTCCTGATATTGGCTTCCATAGATCCCAGCGCCCTCGGCGTCGACGCCGCGGTTCCCAAACTTAAACCAACACCGAGCTCCGCGAGCTCCGCCACCTCCGCCTGCTAAATCTGCTCTCTTCATTAACCGTGAATCTCTCCGCCACCCGACTCTCTTTGTGAAAGCCAAGAACGGAGAACGCAATACCTGGGAAGAGCGAGCACACGAAGAAGATAATGAGATATGGTTATGGATAGTGCAAGGAATTGATGCCATTTTCGATTTTGGATTCAGAGAGTGGAAGATCAGAGACAAAAGGGGGAGGCCGTCGTGGATAGTGAGGACTGAGGAGTTGATAGTGCAAGGATAAGGAGCGTTCTATAAAAATATTAGTCTCGAGTTAAAAATACTTACACTATTTTTTATTTATTTATTGCTAAAACAAATGATTAAAATGAGATTGTTTTGTTTTGTTGTTCTTTCTTTTCATAAATTTTAAATAAAATTACAGAATTATATTTATCAACTGTCTGATATAAGAGATTAGATAAAATTAGTTAATTTTAATTCAGTAATATAAGTATATTTATCTCAACATATAAAATTAGGGCTGCAAACGAACCGAGCCGAGCCGAGTATGTGAATGTTCATGTTTGTGTTCATTTAATATCAGCTTGTTCAAGTTTGGTTCATGTTTGTTCGAGCTTTACTGTTTGTGTTCATGTTTGGTTCATTTAAATTAATGAGTGTTCATGTTCGGTTCATGTTCAGTTCATGTTCGTTCGTTTAGTGCTTATCGAGCTTGTTCGTGAACATATTTAACGAATTTTTTTTAACTATCAAACAAATACGTTCATGAACATATCTATGAACGAACACGTTTATAATAAAAGCAATTGTTTATGTAATAAAGGCAATGATTATTTATATTTATTAATTTTATAGTCACATATTAATTATTTTTATCTAGCTTATTCACGAGTTCAAAATCGAACACGAATCAAGCTTTTATCGAGCTTAATGTCGAGCTTGTTCATGAACTTCAAATGATGTTGTTCGCAAACATAAACGAATCGAACGCAGTAGTGTTCAAGTTTGTTTATTTAAGAATCGAGTATTTAAAATATTGTTCAAGTTTGTTTGTTTAGCTAATTAAACGATCACAAACGAACTTTAATCGAACCGAACAACGAGTAGCTCGTCGAACGTTTGGTTCGCTTGCAGCCCTATATAAAATGGTATCAAGTTAATTTGTTGTCATACAGTAGCAGCACGGCAACTCGGCAGTTATACTACTCAAACAAAATTTATTGATTTATGTACAACAACTTTAAAAAGCAGCTTTTTGGACAACAACTTAACAACCTGCTTTACCGACAGTGCAGCCGTCCCAAACGAAGCCTAAGGGTATGTTTGGGACGGCGGCACAGTTACTTTGCTTTATAAAAATTTATAAAATCGGCGTTTGGGGCATTGCGGCACAACCACGTTAGAAAAATTTTTGCGGCACCTAGTTGTTTTCCGAGACCTTTCCCGTGGTCCCGCGGTCCGCTGCTTTCCTAGAAAAATGGCGTAAATTCTCCCCTGCAAATATTCGTGACCGTCGTCCGAAGCCTTCAGCACTGCTTCCGACTACAATTTTTCGCCATGGCAGACGTCGCAGAGGAGATGCAGTCATTGCAGTAGAAAGCGTCGGTGTGGAGCGGCGTCGCGGCGAGCGACGCCTTTGCGATGGACGAAACCAATGTCTTCAATGCTGTTGACGACGACATTAAGCCTTTTCTTAACCTGTCCACTAATTTCTACAACAGGGTTTATGATGACAAGCAGTGGTTTCGATCGATCTTCGCATGGTCGAGGAAGGAGGATGTGATTCAGAATCAGTATGACTTCTTTGTGCAGAGAATGGGAGGCCCTCCTCTTTACTCCCAAAGAAAAGGTCATTCTGCCCTAATTGGGTGCCATCGTCCATTTCCTGTACTCATCAAGCAGCATAGAGATGATTACACCATATGCAGTAGGCATTAGATATTAGTATATTACCCCAAGCATTGACCTCGATTCAAAAAATAAAAATGATGAATTTCTTCAGGCATACTGCGTTCTTTCTTGTGGCTGGGAATGAGATAACCAGGCAAGCTCAATAAACCCCTTTGCGACAGGATAGAAGAATGCTGGTATGCTTGTAGGATTAATTTTCTTGAAGAAAAGTATATACTCTATGGTTAAACTTTATTGTCCCTAAAGCTATTATTATTTCCCGGACTCGCTGAATCCAGACCAGTGCAAAGCTCACGAGGCAATTCTTCCTGCAAAGACTCAAACTTAACTTACAGACATGGAGCTTGACGAGAACGAAGAGACGACATTGCATGATGTGAACGTGGAGCAGGAGATGAGCATGAAGCAGCAAACTTAAGCTGAAATGCACAAGTCTAACCATCTTCCAAAGCTAAAAATTCCATTGTCAAAGAGAAAACTGGATTATTAGAAGAGGCGAAGAAAAAAATTATATTTAAAAAAAAAATTATTTTCTCTTTATATACAATTTATTCCCATGCAGCTGCAGCACAGCAGTTTTGTAGTTATTCTATCCAAACAAAATATAATGATTTTTATACAGCAATTTCAGAAAGCAGCTTTATGTACACCAATTTCACATCCCGCTTTACCGACAGCTGCAGCCGTCCCAAACACATCCTAAGTCATGATTGCGGTGCGTCCTGTTTTTCCTTTTCTTAGTAATAATAATAATTAGTAAAAAAAATTTTAATCAATTATTATCAGACACAATAAATCCATCTGATTTGTAATAAATTATTTGTTAATACTTAATAGTGTCCTATTAACAAATAATTGAGTACCACAGTTCTCCCTTACTGTTTCAAAATTCAGAAAGCCAAAGAATCGGAAGGGAGGCGGATTCGTGCGGGTTTGCGAACTCGCGTGAAGAGGTCGACGTCTGACCTAGGGCCGAACGATCCAATGTCGTTCGCTTGAAGAAATCGGAGGCGAGGTTGATGGAGGCAAGCCGACGTCGAGTCGGGCGCTTACAGAGACGGACGAGGCTTGTGAATTCGCGTGAAGAGCAGTGCAGTGAGGAAATCGGACCTTGCTTGCGTTTGAGACCAGTAGACTAGCGACAGAGACCTGAAAACTCTCAATCCCCGTAAACGTGAAAAACCCCGTTCGTTTTCTTTCATTTGTTTTATATGACTTTTCATAAGACATGTACTAAAAAGCAGCAGTAAGCAAGCCGTCCCAAACGAAGCCATAGTCTTGCTTTCAACGGTGCCTGGTGACAGTTGGGTCTTGTTATTATCTAATCTCCATTTTTGTGCTTAATATAAATATTCCAACACGTCCTTTAATCATAACTGCCCCCTTTTTTATTTGAAAGGTCTACAGCATAATGTACTTAAATCTATTTTTTGAGGGAGTTTAGTAGAGCTTATTGAGGTCCAATCTGATTTGCATCTGTTTGGGCTTAATTTAGCTCTTTGGGAATGATGTCTCTACCTTGATGTATGGAAAAAGAAATCTCAAAACTGTTGGTCGAAGTCATAATTGATGGTCGTTGTCCATTTTGGAAGAGTCTGAATTGACTTGTCAATGAACGATTATGACATAATACAAAACATGTGTGATTTGATTTAAGATTATGGAGATGAATCTTTCCATATTGACTCGACTCTTTTTTGACATTGATTTACAATCATACTTTGGAGACTTTAGTTGAGCTGAGAATTGTTTAGAGGGGATCTCCTTTAATAACAACCAATTATTGCACATCAATATAGATATCCCCTTGTGATTGTAAATTAGAGATGATAATAATTCAACTTAAGTTAAGAGCATCCGTCTTTTTCATATTCATTTATGCAGGAAGGGTTTTCTTGATTTCCCTCTATTATATTTTTATGGGGGTTAATATTTGTTAACATCAATGAACCCTAATTGACCATATAGGCCACAAATGATGTGTATTCTTTGTCACTGAAATGTTTTTGATCTTTAATTCTCTTGCTCCAAAACTATCCGAACCATGCCTTGCTTTTGTCCTGACATTAATTTAGCATTTTTATCACATTGCAATTTTATTAGATTTCAACACTTAGCTCATTATTATCACAATCTGAAGGGACTCACCCTTTGTACTTAATTGAAGAAGCGCATCTAGAGACTTGCCAATGCTCTCAGAGGATTCGCCATAGGAACTTGCTAGCATGCCTAAAGAACTCGCCATACCAACTCATCCGCGAAGACTTATCCTAGGGAGTCGCCTTGAAATCGAGGATCAAGCTAGAAACAAATAATCACATGGGTACCTTTAAGGTCATGACACGTGTCATGTACAACATGTAATGGGCCACAATAAATCATGTATTTTGTTTTACCTCTTTTGATGTAATTTTTTCTATAGCTCTAAGATTCCTATAAATAAGGTGAAGAAACACATTTTGGACCATTTTTAGAGCATTATTGATCTATTGTAGTATTATCGAGATCTTGATTTTCTTTATTTTTCTCCCAAATTTTCTAAATCTTTTTCTTTCTTTTTCCATGCTCACTTTAAGTTTGCAAGTTCTTATTCAGAGGTTGCTTTGCTAGTAAGGTTGGTTGTCATTCATGGATATATTTGGATCCAACAATAGCCTTGTTTTAAAATCAGGAAATTTGTCGAAATCATTTATTTTTATGATTATTATTTTTTTTCCTGTTATGTACAACTTAGTACTGTATATGATAAACCAAAACACTCAAACATTCCATCCTTCTTTAATTGGGCTTGAATGGGCCAACTAGGTTTCTGAACTGGGGTTGGTAGCATTTTATCTGTCTGGATATATCAGCACTTTGAAACTTTGGAAAAAGTATTTTGATATATGAGCAAGAAGAAGAAATCTCGTAGGCCTTTCGTGGCCACCAAGGATGCTCAAGAACAGTATGTAATGTTTTGTCTTTATTCAAGATTTGCATTCTTTTTTTACTTGTTTCCCTGATATTTTTGTTTAACAGAGGAGTGACTCTGAGCAGAGGGATTTTAGATACTTATGAAGGGCAACGCCTTGATGGTCTTCTAGACAAAATTTGGAGGTAACCTGCTGGCTTCTCTATCTAGGTCATACGTTTTGTGTTATCGTTCATAATTAGTTCAGTACATCTCTATTTTAGGAGCATTGAATCTGCAAAGCCTTTAAAAAGAGAGTTGCCTGATAAAATATGGATCAAGGTTGGTTTATTTTGAATGTTACCATTTCAACTCCAGAAGAGAGGGTTTAATTTTCCTTTTTTTTTTTCTTGCATGCATTGGAGAGCTTGGTTGTGATGTAGCCTGGTTGTTGTAGTAATTCATTTTGGTTATGTGCAGCAACAATTTGCAATTGGAGTCAATGATGTTACCCGATTACTTGAGAGGATGCCTCAAATTGAAACAACAGGAGCTGTTCGTGATATTTCATGTAGTTTTGACAATGTTATGCGAAAAGCTACTTTGGTGTCACTTCAGGTGAGACTTCATGATTACTATTGCACACAACTATATTTTTTGGATTAATTTATTTTTTTTGGGAGAATTTTAGCTTAAATAGTTTTGGTTTAGTGTAGGTGTCCTTTTTGAAGCGAATTTTTTTTTTGTTACAACTTAGTACGTTTCATGAACTCTAATTTTTTTGAGTGAAAGCTAGGGAAAATTCCATCTCTTCAAAAGGAAAAAATGATTAAAAGATTACAAAGAAAGAATAAAAGAGAGAAAAGATCTTAGAACCAAATAGCTAAGCGGATCTAAAGATAAATAGTTGCATAAAATAAATCTAGTTATTGTCTGGGTGGTTTCCAATTTCTTCTTGTTAATGAGCAGCGCCTTATTCCAAGGTTAGAGTAGCCCCAGTGGTTTCCAATTTCTTCATTACCAAAAAGAATGCGAAACGAGCATATACATGAAAAAGTTGGAGTAGCTCCAGTGGCATATAAGATTAGTGAGAGTCGCCTTAGATGGTTAGAATTTGACTCTTAACAGGAGACGATGGAGAAAAATGCTTCATATACCCGACTCCACATAGTAGGATAAAGGTTTGATGATGATGTTGTTGTTATTATTCTTGAATGAGCAGTGCCATATTCCAAATTCTTTTTGGTAATGAACAATGACTTATTACCCTTGTGATTATCAATCCAAAAGTACACCTGGGAGATGATGTTTTGTTAGATGTTTTTTTTCCTGTTTTTGTTTTATTATTAAAGAATTTATTATTTCTTTCTTGCCAAAAATTCCAAATGGCAGATAGGAAGAGGATAACCTAGATACCCTAAACCTTAAATCCTAAACCCTAATAGAGCACGATTCTTTATTTTCTAAAGTTGGCTTAAAATTGACTTCTTTAACTAGCCTTCCCTCCAGTTTCTTTAGATCCTCGTTGATGTTGTAACTGATGATTGCTAATAAGAATTTTTTGGTTAGGTTGGGTCAACTATCTTGGGTTGAAATAATCATCATTTTCTTGTAGCAGGTTGTGCTTGTAGCCGCTGATTGCAACCCCAAATGGCTGACGAAGCATATACCGGCGTTGGCATCCTCAAGAAAGGTACCTGTTATTCTTGTGAGGGATGGGAAAGGAGGTTCCTTAAGATTAGGCGGGCTTTTAAACGTAAAAACTGCTTTGGCCATCGGAGTGAAGGTAGGACTCCCATCTTAAATAACCTTTTTTGCTGCTTTCGAAGAAGTTTATCTTCAACTGAGTACTTACTTGTGTTAATCTGTGCAGGCTAAAGGGAGCTGTATCAATGCTGCCTTTGAGGAAATTATATGCAAATCTTGAGAAAGGGATTTTAATTATGCCCCTTTTCAGGTGCAATGTTATAAGCCCTAGTCACATTTTTGTTTATGATAATTTGTATGAATATGTTTCGATAAGTTTTCAATCATATTCATAATTTTGATTTTGTTTTGTCATAATTGTTTCAGTTAAGAAGTTTTTTACATCTAAAATTATTAAACAATAACATCACAACAACATCCCACCATATAATATCAGCCACATGAATCTTTTTAACATAATGATTACCTAACATTCAGAATTGTTAAAATATGGTAGCTGCAGAAGGCTCATGTTTTTTTAAGTTTACGTTAATGCATTCTTTTTCACAATGATACCTTTAATAAATGCACCCTGCGGATATAATAATAAAATTATTTATTTTGTAAATTAAATATTCTCCGATCATGCTGTAGCGTGTATTGCATAAATTTATATTTGCATTCCTTCCAGGAAACAGAGCTTCTTTCTTATAGGCAATTGATCATACATATATATATATATATATATATATATATATTTGTTGTTTTTTCATGCTTTGATTTTATACCCTTTCTTCACTGCCATCAGTAAATTTTCATCCTTATGCCATTTACTTCTCCATTAAAAAGGCCACACAAAACGTTAGATACTATATATCTTGGCTAACTTTAAGTCTGTTCATTAGCAGGAATAAAATGCCATCTCACTGACAGACAAAGCTGTGAGAAGAAATGAAATTATTTACCGTGAATTTAGAGAGGGGCACATTTTATAATATACATAATGGAATAAGTATTTACTGATAAAACTTTCATCACATAAATATAACTATATAATTTTTTTTTATAAGAATCTGAAGGGGTTGAGAGCAGCTCCATCTCCCCCAATCGCCACTACACCAAAAAGATCATAATAGCAGCTGCAAAAGTGAGAGAGAGAGAGAGAGAACAAAATGTTTCTTTCAATATTTTGGAATTTTGGCTGTGGGAGCAGCCGTCGGAGAACGGGGGCAACGTTTAAGGAAGGAATCCAAGGTTTTCTGCTTTGCAGGGCTGCTGCTAATTGTTTGGGAGCTTGCCACCTCGAGCTTATTTTCCTCACCATCAAGTACCTGTCCATATGAAAAGGGGAAAATAAAGCTCACAATTTTTTTGTCCACAAGAAAATATGCAAATCTTAGGTTGAAATCTTATATAACTTTAGATAAATTAAATTTAGGGTATCATGATGGATATAAATTAATGATTCCAAAAAATAAGAAGCCACTATTTCCAATACACATAAATTTGTAGATGATACAAATTTGGACCAGATGCTGTGGCAACTAGTGCAAGGCAAATTACTCAAAACAGAGTTACTTCAATAAATAAAATAAGCCAGTAAACATTCGCCGAGAAAGCCCAAGCAAAATCTCCAGTCCATCTAAATTGACCGAGGATAGATTTTGTGCCATAAAACTCAAGTTGGCATATACATGAGCAATATCTCCAGGCCATAAATGTCTCTGTAATGACAAGAGGAAAAAAATAGATTTCGAGCTAAAAAGGATTCCCAGCCATCAATACCCACAAGGTTACAAGAGCAATGCATCCGGGCCAAAAGCTTCAAGCACATGCCGATCCAATAATGATTAATTGTACCAAAAAGTTAAAACTCATCTTATAAAACTTCAACGCAAATTCATTTAGGCCTAGAGGCCAAAACTTTATAAATCATAGTATAATTTTAGTAAAGCTATAATTAACTTGAATTACTTAATTAATCTAAGCTATAGGATTATTATGGAGAGGCATCAAAGAATCTATGATTCATTCTTGCAATCTATGCAAATAAAAAAAAAAAAAAAAAAATACAAGTTTGTCCTAGCCACCGAGCTATGAGCCCTCCGTGAACGAAAACATCATATAAATAGCACAAATGTTCCAACTTACTAGTCCTTAAACTACGCATTCAGGGGAACCAATTCCCCTAACTTAATCCAAGCGAAAAGGCAGAAGAATCATAAGCCTTTAGTTCACAAAATACCAATAAAATGGCTCAAGTTTGCTCAATCACAAAATGCCAGAAAAACAGAAACATCGTTCTCGCCTTCATACCAGCACAACGGAATGCCTTATTGGTATTTTGATCTGAGAAAATAGGAGAGCGAACAAAGATGGTCCCGTTCTTATGGAATGATTCGTACAAATGTTCAACTAGATAAGATCGAGCATAGAATGCAGGAACCAAGTGAAATGAAAAATCCCTTTATACAGTTAGATTGAACATCAAATATAGTAACTAAGTGACATGAGATCTAACCAAAAGAACTTGCTCGGATTGGAGTACCTAGATAGCTTGCCACCCTGCTTCGCAAAGCAGGGTCTGTTCGAACAACAAGGAATAAAAATCCATTTGCATGATCGAATGTAAATGATATGAGATCCAATAAGAAAATATGGACCAAAAGGATCCACTCCGCTCAGAATACATAGATAGCTCTACAATTCCACAGGTCAAAGTTTGTTCACAATGACAATTGATCAGGCTCACTAATATATCAAATCATTTAATTAGCTTAGATGCTCAACTAAAAGTATGATCAGGACAAAATATAGACAAGACAGGGTAGCAAGAGACATGTGGGTCACCTTTAGATGTCAAGATAGAACCATTCTCCGGAAAAAGCTCCACAAATTTGTTCTTAAGAGAAATCAAGATAGAAAAGAGATTTTGGAAAATTATTATAGAGAGTTCATAGTGAGATAGAAACCAATTCTCCTTGCATTATACTTTCCTCTTTTCCTCTCCACAATGAATTGAGTGAATCAACTTACCACTTGACTCATCCGAACTATCTAAACTCATTCTTGAACTTTCGTGAGGCATCTTAAGTAGCTCCTCAACATCTCTTCAGCTCAAGCAGTCTTCCAGCGTCAACAACATTGAAAATAACAAAGGATATCAAGTGAAGAGCAATTCAAAGGATTCCGGCCAAATGAAAAAAAAAAAAAAATTCTTGTAAAGATGTAATTTGACTACACAAGCCGATAAGATGTTTCAGAAATCTAAAACAAAAACTGCAGACTAGGGCATATGAAAACAAGAAAAATTAGATTGCCAAGCCAAGTGCATAGCTACAGACAGATGAAAAGCATGTTATATGACTCTGAAATTCAAAACCACAGAGGTACAAACATATTCTTTCATGTGCGTGTAAAAGGTAAACTAAAGGAATATCTAATATCATCCAAGAGAGAGAGAGAGAGAGAGAGAGAGAGAGAGAACCTGGCCTAAATTCTCCAATTTGCTTTGCACAACATCCCTGTTAAATATATATATATATATATATATATATATATATTATCGTCAAACTTTCTCCTAAAGAATTAGAACATAAAGCAGAGATGATGATAGTAGAAACAGCCATACCAGATTATGTCATCAACAGTCTCGTTAGCTAGAAGATAGTATATATTTACTGATGCTACCTGACAACCAAGTTAGAAGTTATGAAGAGTTTCTTGATGGTGATTTTTTTTCCCTCTTTCTTGAGGGCAAGAGCAGTAAACAGACTTTTGCTCACATTACAGGCAAGATAAATTATAAACTCACTCATGAAACATACTATTACTTCCTAGTACACCAATTCAAGGCCTATAATTCCACGTGTGCTTGACCTTTTAGAACCCAAAATAAAAGGATATCTAATATAGATATTAGCCATCCATGTATTATAAATTAAAATGGATGACGAGATATTTACTAAATTATGCTGAACATAGTAAGGACTGATAAAGATCAAGTCTGATGCAATACAAAAGAGTTGTGTGTTAAGGTAAACTAAAGGAATGAATTCCTATTATCTTATAAATCCGGAGCATGGTTGAGACTTAATAGCATTTTCACTTCTTTTCTAAAATTGTATCTAAATAACAGTATATCTGATGTGAAACGTACATGCGATGGAGTTACTTTAGGAAATTCTAGAGAGCAATTTGAACAAAGTAAGCCAAATTAAAATTATCATTTGTAATAAAAGAGTGAACCTAAGAATTCTTAATCTTAACTCGCTTAGGCAACGAAGAGCGACATTCGTTTAACCAATCAATTCAAGAAAATGCAAGGGATAATTGTATGCTACGACAATAAACAAGAATCCACTAATTAATAAAGAGAACTCTCACCTTTGGAGCCCATACGCTCAACTAATCTAGGCTTTAGCGGAAGAAGAGTCTCCACCTTAGAATCAAGGTCGCTCCGAGGAAGAAGGAACCTTGGATCGTCGTTCTTGGATAAGTTGCCGGAATATGGAATTCTTGCCAGCAATTTCTTGAAGGTGTATTCAGCGGCCCGGGAGAAGCACTCGAGCTTTGGCGGGCTTGGGAGAATTCGGCCAAGGGAGAGACCATGAGTTGGGTGCAGGAATTTCTATTTTGATAGAGGTGGGAGGGAATTACTTTGAGGGATTCAAATTAATTCAAATGATATTAATGGGGCGGTGAAAGGGGAAGAATTTTGGGCTGATTTTGTGGTGTTATTATTGTCAAATTGGGAAGAGAGAGGAGCCATCAATGGGCCGGCCACATGGAGGGGAGAGAAGGTTTAATTATATAATCAAATGGGGCCCACACAATTAAGCAACATATTTTAAATAAAACCTGTAGTAAAGAATCAGATTTCAATAAAAAGGAAGGTTTCCTTTTGTGGGTGTACGTCATAAGCAGGTTTGAAATTCAAATTGAAAATCAAATGCCAGTTATCATTTGCTTAATATGGCTGATTTAAAGCAGCCATTAATAGGTTTTAAATAAAATTTGAATTTATTCAGATTTCACAGAAAAGGAATTTTCCTTTCACGGTTGTAGGCAAGAAACAAATTGGAATTTCAAATTCCCATTAACGGATGGAATTTAAATGTCTAAGGCTGATTAAGAAAGCAATTAATCAAGCCTTAAAGGCTTGATTTCCACGGTTTGGCAACACAGCCAGTAACGGCTGTGAAGGCTGCCAGGGAAATCGTTGAGCTGGGGAGGGGAGAAGGGGCTCACGGCTGGCTATGCTGGGATGGAAGAACGGAGGGGGAAGGCTGCCGGCTTGGTGGCTGGGAAGATCACGGGTAATGGGGCCGGCCAAAGGTGGCCGGCGGTGGAGGGTCTGCTGCCGCCGGTGGGGAGGTAGGGAGGGGTAGACGGCGGTAAGCCCAAGAGGAGAAAAATTGGGGAGATCTCCAAGGAATCAAGTGGCGACGAATTCACTAACCTTAGTTATCTTCAACCCGGATTTCCGCACAATGAATTTGGACGCAAGTTAGAACTCACAAAGAGATCTAAATTCCCCGTCGAACTCACTAAGAGATCTACGAGAAGTGCACTCACAAAGAGAACATTAGAGGCAAATTTTCTTTCATTCAAAAACTGAAATTACAATGCATGAGGCCTCATATAAATAGGCCAAAATGAGAAAATAAGAAATGACACAAATGCCCTTCCGGGCTACATAAGCGACTAAATGCCCATAAGGGCAAAAGTGGAAAAACATCAAAATAAATACGCTACTACATAAAATGACAAAATACAAGTCATGCTCGTGGCCGTCGATCTCCGGCGTCGACAATGCTGACGATGTCCTCATCAATATCTCCTTTGGTAAACTATTGTTTTTTAAACCATATCATTTAAGCTTTACATATGTAAAGGATGAATTTCATGAACTAAATGAGGCAACAAGTCTTGGGATCACAGTGTCCAAATTAAGTTTATACTTTGATAAAACAATTAAGGGGAATTTACATACATAACCCAAAATTTTTATCTATTCACATATCTAACACCTAAATCTTTATATGTACTTAAATAACACTCAAATATCTAAATAATATTAAAAAACCACTAACATTAACTTATTTAAATACACCTTTCATGCATATGCTTTGATGTGATTTAGATACTAAAGTGGTGTAAAAATATATAAATTTAAGTGTTAGAAATATAAATATATAAAAATTGTGGTATGTATGTACATCCCTAAAAAATTAATCGAAGTGTCACGTGTATCATTGAGGGCTGGAATAAAATATTATCCAGCAACAATAAAAAATATATATTCGAAGAGTATTACAATGCACTTAGATTTCTTATGTTTCTATCACCAGGATACTAGAAAAATTATGCTTTCATTTGCTTTCTAGCGATGTCCTTCTTGAGTTTAAGGAAGAGTTTTTTTGTAACAAATATATACTATTTTTAAAAGCTTTGGCCTTAACATTGTTATTTTATTCTTTATGAAATCTTCATGTAAGAACTAAGAAGTTATTTTGTCAGCAGTTTGTTTTATTTACTTCTTTGATTGTGTGTGTGAACTATCATTTATAGCTAAGATGATTAATCTTTCTCTACCTTTCCCTCTATCTCTACCTTTTTTTTTAATTTTTATTAATTTTATTTTTTTTCCCTCTATCTCTACCTCTTTCTCTTTACTGAATGATTTCTACCTTAAAGCAAACATGAATCTCGTAAATCCACTTAGAACATCAAATTAACAAGAAAATACCCTTTTGTTCAATTCAAGCGATAGTAGTTGAAAATGATGAATTACAGACTCAACATTATGCAAAGTCACTCCAACATCACTTGTTTGTGAAGCAGGTGGTATAAATGTGTCTATGAAGTCAAAATTATTAAAAAATGACACCCAAATTAATTGGTTTCTACACAAGTTAAGACAAAATTTGCCAGTATATGAGGTGATGGCATGCAAATTGAGATGCACATGAACAATAAATTACATGAGAGATTCAATCATGCATGTTTTATCCCTTTGAGTGTCATTTTATAAAAACATAACAATAAAATCATATATATATATATATATATATAATAAGCCTTTATCCTTACATACCCTTTGTTTCCCTCACATATGTTTTCACATGTAGTGGCCGGTCGCAGCAAGTGTACGTCTTCCAAGGAGTAGATGCCTTCGTAAACTCACCTGTATACACCAGAGGAACCCATCCAAGGAAAAAAGGCGACACTCACCTGTGTACGCTTGAAAAACTTTCCCTATGCCAAGTGACCAGAAGGTCCTCTAACCAAGAAAGAAAATTGTTGCTCACCTCAATCAAGCTCTTATCCTCGGGTAGCGTTCCGAACTCACCAAACTAGGGAAGGCACCTACCTCAACAATCACACGCCCAATTGGCAACAGCTCATCCTAAGTCTAACGCTACACTTGCTCTCTCTCTCTCTCTCTCTCTCTCTCTCTCTCTCTCTCTCTCTCTCTCTCTATCTTGAACTCGCCTGGCGCCTGGCGCCATGTGTCCTAAACTAGTGTGTAGCATTGTACTAGCATCTGCCTAAAGCCTTTCTAGTAACCCTCAAAATCCTATAAGTATGGGGTGATGAGGAAAAGTTAAAAGGTCTAAATTTTGATTATCTAGAAATCCGGACCTTTTTAAACCTTAAATTTGTTATTATATTTTTAACTGGGATAACAAAAGTTCTACTAGCTTATTTCTCTCTCTTATTATCTATTATCACCAACATGTTCTTCTGAGCCTGCCATCCATCGAACAATTTTGGATCCAACATCCTCTTAAGTGTAGTGAGCGTGGATCGATGCCATAGACCAGAAGACAGATCTTGCTTGATAGGTGTTCTTAGCAAGAACCACTTGTTGATATGGAGAATGCAGAGTACACCACTCGGCAAGATCTAAAGGATATGGAGGGGAAGAATGAATTCTGAAGATGATGATTAGGGAGGCTTTGGGCAGTTAGATGGGAAGAACACAGCCAGAAGATACGCCCAAAGAGTCATCTGACCCGAGAAAGGCACTCTCTCTTCTACACCTGTTACTGACCACACTCGCACTTAGTTGAGTATTGAGGAATATAGCTCGTCAACCATACAAGTTCGAAAAGAGAAGTTAGAACCAACCAATGCATTCTCAAATGCAATCATCAAGGCAAAACTGCCCCTCCAATTCAAAATGTCGCATCTGGAGCCAAATCGAGGTAAGACATATCGCACTAACCATCTGGCCACTTTCGAATCTATGATCTTTATGCTGGATGTAAATGACACACTTAAGTGTTGTCTTTTGTTCATGACACTCAAAGAATCGACGTTCTGATGGTTCACTCGCCTTCCTGTGGGAGTACTCACCTTGTTCTTTGAGTTCAAATGAATATTCATGAAGTAATTCGCCAGGGCCAAGAGAGCCCCGAAGAACTCAGAGGCCCAACTGAAGATGCTACAAGAGCCCGAGGAATTCCTGAGGAACATCATAGTGAGGTTCCAAATAGAAATGCTAGACGTCAAGAATCTGAAGCCCTATAGTCGTCCAGGTCACCTTGACCTAAGGTCTAAGGAAGGGTCCTTTTAGATATGCGATTTACAACAGTTGAAAACACTCTTTGAAATATTAGATATGACTAACAATCATGTGAACACTAAAGAATAAAACCAGAAAGCAGAATCTTTTACAGCTATTCTGATCGTGAGATCGCCCCCAGGCGAGAGCCCCATCGAGGAAGGGATAGAGAAAGATCCCGTCCTAGGGACAGAAGGGACATAAAATCTGACCAAGTTGATGATTATCGGCGTCCTAAGAAGCAATGAATGCCCACGCATCAAAGACCCTTAGAGATAATGGAGCCTCCAACACCCAGAGTTGATAAGCCTTCTCGAGCCATCCAACCTTACCATAAATAAATTGCTTGTCAACATCCCACTTACACTCCAGTAAGGGTATCAATGGTTGAGCTCATAGAGACCATTCAGAACACCAGAGTTCTTTAGGCGTTTGTCGCCAATGAAAGTTACTGACAACCCTAGCGACACCTCAAGATACTATGCTTACCAAAGGGACTATGGTCATGACACGGAGAAATGTCATCACCTATGCGACCTCGTGGATGAACTAATTAAAAATGATAAATTAAAAAGTTCAAGATCGTCGACTAAGGCCACGACCAAGGAAGTACCCTATTGACGGCAACACAAATGAGTCAGTACTATCTTGCTCGGTGCATATAATTGACGCGATACCCGCCATCATGGACAGAGAGCGCGTGGATTCGCATACAGGCCCCAAAAGACCACAAGCAAGAGAGGTCAACTTGACGTCTGTTTGTCGAGCCATCACAACTGACATCACCACCATCACCTTCTGCGAAGAAGACAGACTAACCAGAGAAAATTCACATAATGATGCGACAGTCACTACACTTGTTGCAATTATTAAATCGATAACATTTTCATAAATACAAGGAGCTTAGTCAACATCATTTTTAAATGCATTTTTGATAAAATGAACTTACTTGCTTCCCAACTTACCACTATTTTAGGACTTCTTTACGACTTCTATGGTGGGCACAACGTTACCGAAGGAGTGCTTACCCTGCTAGTCACTTGGGGTGATGGAGAACACCAGAATACTGCAATGGTCGATTTCATTATAGTTGATTCCTCGAAAAGCTATAGCGCCATATTTGACAGGCATTTGCTGAATATCTTTAGGGTCATTATATCCACCTACCACCTCACTGTCAAGTTCCCAATATAACGAAAAGAAATTACGATGAGGGGTGATCTCATCCAGTCGCACATCGGCTACCTAAAGGAAGTCGACAAAGTGGCCAACTAGATGCAGAACACGATCTAGGTCTAGAGACGTATGAGGAAGCGGAAGAAGTACCTTCCATGGAAGAGGAACAAGGCAAAACTTTTAGAATCAACACCTTGTTCAGCAGGGAATATCGAGACGAGCTCTTTCAAGCATTGTGAGGTGATCTCAACGTATTTATATGGACTACAAAAATGTCAAGCATCGACAAAGTTTCCTGTCATAGACTCAATGTGAATAAGTATGCACACCCTATAAAGAAAAAAATAAGATAACCAAATTGCTCGCCAAACCCATCGAGGACGAAGTGGAAAAACTCAAAGTTGTGAACTTCGTCAGAGAGGTCCAGTACTCAGGCCGAATCTCCAACATCATCATGGTAAAGAAAGAGATAAAGAAGTAGATGTGTGTCACAAATTGAACGTGACATGCCCGAAGGACGAGTATTCACTATCCAAGATCAATACTCTGGTCGACTCAGCAGTTGAATACTCGTTAATGGGCTTACTGAACGCCTTCTCCAGCTACCACTAGATCAAAATGCACTTGTACAATTGTGAAAAGACATCATTCATTACAGCGGAAGGCTTGTATTGCAATGAGGTAATGCTTTCGGGCTAAAATGCAGGGGTGACCGATCAAAGAATTCTTAATAAGGACTTTAAAGAGCAAAAAGAAAGAAACATTGAGGTCTACATAGATAAAAACTTGAAGGAGTCATTCGCCACTCTTAAAAAGTACAATATGTGATTGACCCCCAAGGTGTACTTTTAGTGCAAGTTTTGGAAAGTTCCTAGGTCAACCGTGACAAGGTTAAAGACATATTTGTAATGAAGCCACCCCAAACAGCTAAAGATGTGCAACAACTCACCACACAAGTTGCTGAGGTAAACTATTTTATCTCCAAACTTGGTGAGAGGTGCTTGTCATTCTTCAAGTCCCACGCAAGGCAAAAATGTTATATTGGGACGAGCATTGCAAAGCAACCTTTCATCAACTAAAGCTTCTCACATCACCACCCCTTCTCCAAAGCCTGCGTCCGGGTTAAACGCTGTTACTGTATCTAGGGGTCGGCAAGGACGCAATCAATTCCGTGCTCGTCAAGGAAGAAGGAAGCAATGGCCAATATACTACGTGAGAAAAATATACTTAGGAGTGTGGAACTGCGATATCTAATCATGAAAAAACTCGCGTCGTCGCTAATATGCTCAGCAAGAAGGTTGCGATCATAATTGTTCTAAGAAATATTAATATCACATCATAACTTATGCTCAATTATCCTCTCCCATAATTTTAGTCAATCTGATGTCCAAATCATGATAAATACTTCTTCACATTAATCCTTCCCTTCCTGATTTGATCCTCAAATCACGGATCCCTCATTTAGGAGGTTTTCACTCTTGTAAAATCATTAACTTCTTGTGGGGGAAGACTGCCTTTCTAGCTTGTTAAATTCAAGAATACCGTGATTCTGCTTCATTTCCTGAAGCATTTACAGCCCCTGTTAGAAGCTGTTATGACCATTCACATTTCCATCTCAATTGCAAAGAGATATATGATGAGTTTTCTAGGAATCAGTTTTCTTCAACTCTAACTTCAAGTATTTTTCAAGCATCTGATCTAGTAGGGAGCTCAGAACAAGGTTCCCTTAGCTTTGATAACGAGCTCCTCCCCCTGAGACTTGGCTCTACTCATCCGTTTGTTTTGAACTTGCCGAAAGTTAATGACCTGAACATAGATGAGAGCTACTCTGACATAACACAAGTTATGTCAAGCAGTGGTAGTGTTGGCCGTTCAAAAGTTATTGATAAAATGCATAAATTTACTCATGGAAATTACTTGTTTAAGAACGTGCAGAAATTTCCAAGCAGTGGATCTTCTCGAGTGCTATTAGACTTGCGATATCTACATGCAATCCAAGAAATACTTTCTGAACTAACCAGTTTGAAGTCTCTCCTAGGCGAGGTGAATGACACCGGATGGAAATATCCAGACCGGTTTAGCCAACCCAAACCGCCTTCCTGTGGCCAACCAGAATTCTTCGTATGAGCCTGAAGTTTATCCTACCCCGGTAGTATGACGCCGGAGCTGAGCCGCTTATTCATGATAACTTCAGGCTAGTTTTATTTCATTTAGTAGCGTATATGGATACATAGAATTCGCGCTATCTTGTTTTGAGTGTAGCCTATTATGGGTTACATTTATCTATAAATAGGAGCCTTTACTTGTAATAGAGATTAGCTTTTGAGATATGAAAAATATTTGAGTAATTTTACTCTTTTTGGGTTTCTGTATCCTGAAGGATTTTAGGTGGTGATCCCTCTCATCCGAGAAGTTCTTGGAGTTATCCGGCCACGGCCACCGGATCATCGACGTGGATTCGTCGAGCCCCCTCTGGTCTGGTGTCAACTCCCTTCTTCCTCTATTCTTACAATTGAGGCTTTCCCTTGGTCCTCCAAGGGCCCTCTCTTTGCAAGGAAGTCCGGAGAGACCGTTGTAAGGAGGGATGTTGAAAAGATTGTTGAAGAGCAGAAAATCCTGTGTCAGGTAGAAATACGGCATCGGGTAGGAGGCTGACGACGGACAGAAGTCCGACAAAGGGCAGAAATTTGACGTCGAGTAGAATGTATGACACATTAACTTAATTCATTTATAATTCACAAATTATTGTGCATTACTTGTATTCTTGAAAATCAGAACGAACACTCTCCACTCATCTAGTATCTTTTTAATCTTCAAAATAATAATAAAAAACTTAGTAAGCAAATAAATTCCTTGAGCTCCTAACTATTACTATACTTCTATTGAAATATCATTAGATCTATTTTTTGCCACACTTTATTTTCTTTAAAATCTCTTAAACTTCGGTTTTCCTATTATGACGATAGAAATAAAAATATCTATTTTCATTTAGGGTGTCAAGGTCAATAAAGTCAATTGTATTCTCAAAACATTAAAAAGTTTATTCAAATATTTCTTCACTATGTTGAATATTCTCTTCTAAGAAAAATAATTTTTGATCTTCATCCCTAATGCACTACACTTAAACTAAAAATTTACTTCTCTTATCTCTTTGCTTAGTTAACTTATAAATATATCTTTCTCCGTCATTAATTGTTTTGCTTAGGGAAATGATACAAAGGCCGCTGTGGAGTCCTTAGAATAAGTGAGATATTGTTGAGTAGGTTGGAGACACATGGTCGATGAGGAGATTGCACGATTATGATTGATGTGGACGAAAGCAATGCAATAAGGGCATCAACGGTGTTGTGGCTGATGGAGCAAGCTGAGCGAACACAACATGCTTAGGCAAAGTCAGAGCAAGGCATGGGAGAATAGAGGTCACATGGGTGAACGAATATATTTCTTCTTTTTTTTTTTAAATGGTAAACAAAGGGAAAGCTGAAGAAACTATCAATAAAAAGGTGCCATGTACTTACCTGACCAATGCGATGAACACGATCTTCTGCTTGAATCAAATCACCTGGGGTCCAAGAAAGCTCAGCAAAGATGACGGTGCTTGCTGCTGTCAGAGTTAGCCCAACGCCTCCGGCTCGAATAGAAAGCTGAAAAATCTTATATAAGTACCCAGATAATATGGCTAAAAGATATAGAACCGATATTGCTATTTATCCCAGCTTATATGACAATGGTAAATAAAAAAACCATTACCCTGTCAAGATACATAAGCAGCAAAATAGTATAAGAGGTTTTCTTACGACTGCTGCTTTAATTTCAGATTTATCCTGAAATTGAGTAACTAAAGCTTGTCTTGATGTTGCTGGAGTACTGCCATCAATTCTAATGCAACCAACCTTCTTCTTCTGCACAAACTTAGTTTAAGTAATGGAATGAACAATTTTTTATACTAAGTAGACAAAAGTCAAGAAATCTTACCAAAAAAAAATTATGCAACGCTTCAATCATTGGTAGATGGTGTGCAAATACTAGGAATTTGCAATCTGTCTGAAATGAGGGGGAAAAACTTAGGTATGAACACCTAATAGGTCATAGATAAAACAACAAAAAGGTGCAAAAAGGAAATCCATCAATGATGATAATAATTATATTAGTGCACCAGTGATTTCATTCCTGTTCTTAGGCAGATATTCCACATTACAAAAAAAAAAAAAAAAAAAGAATTTGATTGAAACAGTAAAGCAATGAAAGGTATAAATCAAAATGTGACTAAATCTCTCATACTTTCAGCATGACAGCAATCCAAACTATACATAGAATTGGAAGCATTTCATACCTCAATGACAGTACCCAAGTAATCAAGAACTGCGGGTATTTTAGCTTCAGCTGAATCATTATATATCTGAAACATATTACAAAAGGGTAAGGAGGATTAACTTACTACTTAAACAAGTCCAAATATAAAATAACAATGAAAAAGCAAACGTGTCCATTCATCATGGAAACTTGATTATAGTAATACTCACAACCGGGTATTTTGTAATGTGGAAAACAATGAAGCAATCACACTGATGAAACGAGGGAATAATCTCAAATAATCCATATTAATGACACGTCTCTCCATTTTGATGGCTGATCGATCCAAATATGTAAACTATACTCATGAATATGCAAGTCATGGGCTAGTTTTGTCCCTATAAAAATAGGATATTTTCCCTACTTTTTTTATTACCTTATTAGCTTCGATTTCTTACATATTGGATCCAAATTTTTTCATAAAAATATTTAATACTAGCGAGCAATCTCCTAGACAAGAATACCCGACTATACTAGCGAGCAATCTCCTAGGTAAGAATTAGAAAACTGAGCATACTTATCAAAGGAATAAAATGGCGCGCACTATGGCGCATGGCGTGGCACACCTACAGCACCAGTTGCATGGCGCGACGCACATGTTCAAGTTGGCACGTGTCATTTGCGCCACGGTGCATGCAATGGCGCACAGCGCGCACAATTTGAATTTTAGGAATTTTTTAATATAATTATAAATAATTTTTAATATTTATATATTTTAACTTCTAAAATAATGTAATAATTAATTTTAAAATTATTTGATATGATTAAATAGTCTAGGTAGGTTTTATTAGACTTTATTTAAACTTTATTTTAGTAGAAATTTTGGACGAACTTGAAGCTCGTGTTAATAGTTTGGACTTTGGACCACAAACATATTCAACCATGCTTTACCCAACTTGATTGATACTCTAAAATAGGATCCATATAAAGATTTTAATAATTATTTTTTTATTTTGCATCGTATTCAAAATGGTGTGGGTCGCGTCGTCTTATATGCGCCATGGCTCCACTAGAAATTTTGCGCCATGCTGCGTCATTCGCCGTTGACAAATATGACTAAGAAAGGTCCTGATGACTATCGGGGGAGAGAGAGAGAGAGAGAGAGAGAGAGAGAGAGAGAGAGAGAGAGAGAGAGAGATGGGAGTGCAAAGCATGGTTAAAGTATACCAAAGGATCAGCCAATATTCAAAAAATTCAAAATGTACCTCTTCACCCTTTATTTAGAGTACACTAAAAGAAAGTAAGAAGATAAAAAGTATAATACTTAATGTGACTCATTACAGACTATATCTAACACATGGCTCGGCTTATAAGCTTCCACATGAAAACATGCCTCTAACGTGGCCCACTATTCCATAATGAGTCCCTTGGGAGAGTCTTCATGAGCGAGTGTTCTAGGCGAGTCCATGTGACATGGCATATGGGATGAGTTTGTGTGGGGCGAGCCCTCTAGATGTGGCTGAATCCTTATGGGCAGTGTATGGACCATAGGGATAAGTCCCTTTGAGACGTGATGACTACAAGCTGAGGTTCAGCCATGTTTGGAGGGTTGTAGTCTTAAACCCCAGTGTGCAATTCCTATGGCTAGATAAAAGGACGTCAATGGTTGTATGATAGCTTGGATGACGACGAATAATCTTGGTAGGCCAATTTTTGTCAAGCTGAATGTCTCTGTTACCATTGTACGAACCTATACAAGTTCCCTGGTGTGCGTGCTTAGGACGACTCCTTGATTTGATAGATTATAATGAGTCACGCTCCTTGGTAATGAGTGTCTTTAATGGGCAATATGACTATTCTAGCTGAATTCTTTATTTAGCTAGAACCTGCTAGGCACCTATAATGATGTCAGTGCTCCTTGACTAGTTGGTTCAGCCAATTGATTTAGCTTGTGTCCTGAACCAATTTAATTTTTGGATTTTTCCTATTCTTTGTTGTTTTTTCTACCTTGAGAGAGAGCTTGAAGACGTTGGTGATAGTCCAATATGGTTGAAGTTGCACAACATTGGCAATGGAGGGGTTTAAACCTTAAATAAACCGTGTTATAGTATTTTGCTCGCTTTCCACCAAGTTGCTTTTAAGCATTAATTGTTCAAATTCAGTTGTATAACTCTCCACCAAGAGTTCTTGTTGTTGAAGACAGTGTAGGCAAAGGAACATATTCTACTAGTACTGAGCGACAAAAATTTGTGTGACATTTCCTTCTTCATCTTGTCCCAAGAACAGATATGTTGGTTTTCCCCTTCCGATGTTTAGTGAGCTTCAAGTTCTCCCATCACAAAGATGCGTTGCATTTTAATTTGATTGCTACCAATTTTACGATGCGATCAAGTGGTACTTAATTGTATTCAAGAATTCTCTCTGCAGTATGAAGCCAATTAAGAAATTCATCCAGGTCCACCAAGAGTTCTTAGTTCCTTAGTCTGGCCATAGTAGCTTTGCCACTACTCTTTTGTGCCAAGTGCCACTGTATGACTTCCTTATTTGGCTCTGTCAGTCTATTAATTACGACAAGTCACTAAACTAGAGGTCTGGAATTGAAATTCATAATTTTTTTAAGCACCACTAGGTGAGCACTACAGTAGTGATTTAGCTCTTTGATTTCATTGTGCTCCGGTTTTTGCACTGTTGGAAAAATGATTTTGAAGTGGGAAACCTATTCTTCTTCTAAAATTCAAATGTGAACTTAGATCATTTTAAAAAGTTAAAGGCTTGCTTGCTTTATCATATGATTAAAAGTTATTTATATATAGAGCTGCATATAAACGTTAAGAAAGAATATTAATCACCGAAAAAAGTTTGCTAAGTAATCCCTTGAATTCATCTGCTTCCAATGTTCTTTCTTGCTATTTTGCTGCACTCTAGTTATGTGGATTTGTGGACTTCTACATTTCTATTTGGTCAGTCTTGCAATCTATTACACATAACCATGTATCCGTGGACGTCTACATTCCTAATCGGTCAAACCTTTCATATTCAATCTACAGTCATCCTCCTGTAATTACTGCCGTAGTTGTGCAGTTGTGCTTTCCTTCCTGCAAGCACTGTAGTTGTCCGGGTTCCATTTGGAGCCTGTGCACTTTCTTGCATTCTCCAACACATTTAACGGGTATTAGGAGTTAATATATCCCTATAAGTCTTTTCTATTTAATCATTAGATTTAGTAAAAATTTTAACAACAAAAGTTGAAATATTCCTTAATTAATTGCTCTTAACTTTGATTATGCATTAAAACCTGCGACCAGAGTTGTTTTTTATTTATTCATAAGATTTCCTTTTGAGTAATGAGCAATATCCACCGGCGATCCCAAATGCTTAGTAAGCATAGCTTTCTAGTTTTAAAGTTTCATGTCTTTTATAAAGAATTGTTTTTCCATGATTAGATTAAAAAATACCCAAGTATTGTATAAGTAGCATAAAGTAAGATTCCACTGTTTTATGTATAAACTGACTTATAAGGCTTACCGCAAATGCACTATTTAGACAATTGTGGGATAGTTAGATTAGTTGTTCAACTAATCTTTAATATCGTCCTTTGTTGACTTGGATTCTCCCTTTATCAATATCTGGTTTATGGCCTGATTCTATTAGAGTTTTACACAATTTTTAATTTGTCATATTTGTTTATCTTAATAGGCCAATGACAAACTTTTGATAAGACAAACCTACCTTTTTCAGTGAGCCACTTCTACATCATGGAAGTATTTGAGCTTATTAAGTTCTTTGACCTCAACTTATACAGTATTTTTTTTTCCAGTGTGATCCTTTTTCATCATCATCATCTATTACAATCATATCATCAATAAACATGATTAGAATTACCACTCTACTCAATCAAGTGTGCTATAAAGAGTGTATGATTTCCTTGGCTTTGTGTATATCTCAATTCACATATAGCTCTTATGAATCTTTCAAATCACGCTCTTGGAGATTGCTTTCTGTGTAATGCCTTTTTTTAGTTTGCATATTGAATTTTTTGAAAAAAGAGTCGTTGAATCATGGTGGGGATGCATAAAACTTCTTCCACATTACCATGTAAAAATATTTTTGTACATCATATTATTACATTGAACATCCAAACTTAGTAGCCAAAGAGATTAGGATACAAATCATATTCATTATGCAACTAGAGAAAATATTTGTTCATAGTCTATTTCATAAGATTTGGTATCGTCGGAGATTGTTTTCCTACGTAGTTATTACTGTCGGATTGATTTCCGCTAGAAATTAAAAATATCGGCAGAAATTCATAGATTTTCAACTGATTTTTCAGATGGAAATCACAAATTTTCCTGTAGAGTATTGGTTAATTGTTAAATTTAAAAGTGTTCTTTCCTATAGTTTATCTTGTAAAATTTTTTATCGTAACTTCATTGAATGTTTCAAGGCTAACCCGAGATTGAGCAAATCACCTGCCATGGATTCCTTATATTTAGGAACAAACAAAGCATACAAAGTCAACATAGATGCTGCTCTACATAATTCCTATAAGGCTGGCATAGGAGGAGTATTTAGAGATCATCATGGAAGGTTACTATTGGCTTTCGGCAATTCACTCATTCATTGGGATTCAGCTGCATTAGAACTCCAGGCCATCATTTCTTTAAAGCATATGATCAAAGAATGGATGTTGGAATACAAAGGTTTGATTATTGAAGGTGATAACAAGAACGTAATCAAACTCATCAAGGAAGAGGTGGAGGCATGGAATAAAAGTTCTTCAGATCTTTCTTTTATAAAAGATTTTTATTTTGTTATCTTTAATTGTGTTGATAGGGAGAGAAATAAGTAAGCAGATATTTGTGCTAACTATGCTCGTTTTAATTCTTTTTCTTTGGGATGATGAAACTTGGAGCAATATCCCTCCTTCCTTTATCAAATTGTTAGAGGAGTCGGATATTAGTAAGTTGTAATTCAGTTTTAGTTTCTTTTATTAAGCTTTTTGCTTTCTTCAAAAAAAAAACAAAGCATACAAATGATCAAATTTGGTCTTTCGTATATGGAGGATCCAATTCCACTTACTAAAGTTTAGGCTTGCACACAAAACTTGAAACCAACTATTGATCTTAATATGGAATCAGAGCCTTCACCTGTGGCCTTAGGCCCCATGAATGTAATCAATATCTCATCAGCATCCAAGAACATTGACTCAGATATTTCAAATTAGTTAGCCCCTCAACCTCAACCTCTTCATGCTATTGCAGATGTCATTACCCTAGACTCTAAGCAAATATATGATTCTCATTTTTAGTCTTCAAAGTTTAGAAGCTCTAAGTGTAAAGGGCAGGAGAAAACAAAGTTTATCATCACTTACCGAGATTTACTAGGCCACAAGACACTACAAATAAGAGGTTTTTAGAATCGTTTATTAATTGTCTAAGAGAGATTTTCTCTTATGTCATCATGTTATCTTTAATTGGGTCTTTTTTTCGTGTTTTCATCTAGTAATTCATTTTGATTGCTTCATGTTATATTCATTATAAAGTTTCATTTCAAAAAGAAAAAAAAAACTAGTGAATCCCTAATCTCCGTGGTTGTGCAAAAGCTGAATTTTATTGCCTCCAATCATAATATGATACATTGCTAATAAGACATTATAATGGGTGGCGAGATAGCTCTAACAAAAGCTGAAATATGAATAGCAATGAAAATTACAAGTTATTACAAAAACTCCGCAATTAGGAAAAACTAACTTCAACCGGATAGTTTAAGAGCAACAAAGTACTCCATGTAAGCAATTAGTGAAGGAAATATCAAAATGCTATTTTCACCATTATGATACCTTGTTGATAAGATTCTTTTGAGTAAATTTTAGTGCCTCTAAATTTTCTTCAGAGTTACATATCTGGATTTTGCTCTTCACCAACTCCAACTACGTGTCAAAAAGATAATAGAATCAAATTAATCTATTCCTAACCAAGAAAAACAGCACTATTAAAAGAAAACCATTAACATGCGGCAATTAAACACATAATAATTTGCAACGCCTTAACTATTCAATAAATATGCAAGCTTCTTATTTTGTCCAACTTACCAAAACCTTTTTAACCAAATGAAAAAAATAAATAAAAGAAAGAAAAAGAGAAGCAAGGCTATCTTGAAAGTTAAAATGTCTTCAACATATTGAGGTTTCATGAAATGCATGTTTTCCCTAAAATCTACATCATTTGACATAAATAGAGATAAAACAAATAAAAACATTCATTTTAGACAGAGGCCAAGCTAAACATCATAAGATAGAACTAGGAATGAGGTCAGAACTCCATGCAACATTAACAAAAACATAAAAATTCTGAGCGCATCTTCTAAAAGAATCTACATTGGATGACCGTCATAATGTAAACTCAGCTTAGAATGAAGTGCCTATAATATCCATTTGCCCTTTGTTTTCTTTATGGAAATAAAATAGTCAATCCACATGCCCAGTTAACAAGTAGTATTTGAGAAGTTTGATGTTCCCTACAACAGGCAATGACGCGAATAGTATATTGAAATTGCGAAAATGACATGTAAAATAATAATGCGCATAAACTCAATATTCATGAGGAGTTGGTGTTTGACTAGTTTTTAAGCAACCAAGTAAAAATTTAAGAAAAAAATTTAGCTCATTTATTAAACAAGCCAAACATAGAAAAAAACTAGTTCGATTATGCTCAACTTGATAAGATATTATAAGGGCCAACCTAATAGTTAAGGTGTAAATATAAAAAGGGTAAAGTGAAGGATTAAATGATTTAGTATTATGTTTGGAGCTTTATGTGTTACTTAATGCTTGGTTGTAGGAACTATCAAGGATAAGTTAATGAAAGTCCTAAAGAGGTATCATGACTTCACGTGTGCCCCCCATGAAGCTCCGGCGGAAAGGGAAGGCCTGCCAGGCCGTATGCCCATGGGTGCAGGATTCTTCGAAAAAGCCCGGGCTGACTCAGAGACCTGGGACCTTGGCTTAGCAACGAATGAAGGTTCGCGAAGCGAATTCGAGCTTTCCCCTAAGCGGCCCGCCATGCATTTGTATGGTCTAGAGAGGCATCGAGAAAGAAGAATTTGTCTAAATCACTTCGGGTCAGCGGGGCCTTCAAGCATCCATCCTTGTGGATGCCTTTTGGGTCCTACAAAGAGATTAAAACTTTTGTAAAGTGAGTAATTGTAATTCTCTTTAAGAGAATCATTCTTTCTTCTATACTTACTGCACATGAATTATATTTATCAATATAGGTTCTTTTGATAGAATGTTTTGTATGAAATATTCATTCTTTAATATCCTTCATATTGATATGAATCAGATATGTAATGCTACATGATTTTGGAATTTCAGAAATTACATGATTGTTTTGCAGTTTAACATAAATAGCTATGATCAAATATCATGTTATTGTTATCCTCATGAAATTTGATTTAATCTATAGTAATGCTTATGATTCAATATCTCATGCCATTATTATGATTATAATTCCATGTCATATTACCGCAATGATGACCTCATAGACCATGCTACTGTGATGACTATCGTTCCTGCCATGCTATTACTTAAAAGTGTAAAATTCAATCCTAGGTCAATTGTCCTTACAGAAAACACTATTGCATGTAGTTTGAATGCATGTTTATAAAAAAAAATAAACAAATAAAACAAAACACATAAGAACTTATCTCCTGAAGCATTATCTTACCAGTCCATGTGAACATTATATCATAGGTATCTGATTTCAAGTGCATTTCGGAAAATGTGGGTGAAGCTTATCATAACTATTTTTACTAAAATTGACAGACTGTAAAATGTAACAAAAAAGTTTGCAATCTATTCATGGAAGACTACTAGAAAGATACCTCAATATTTACACAACTAAAAAGCTATAGAATGTATTACCTCATGAAACAAGGCCCTGATCTTTTTCAATTCTTTTTCATTCAAGTCCAGGAATACCTGAATATCAGTTACAGTAACAACTGCTCATATATAAAATTTTGAAGTGCAATGCCTATTGAGCATAGGAGAAAAATGAACAAAAAATTACAATGAATAAGTTGACGGGTTTGAAAGAAATATTTAGCATTGAAAAGAGAGTTAATTGTTGGAGAATTTTTGTATCCTCAAACGGATTGCATATTTTATAATCGGGCACGGCATAAGAATACGATATATTACCCCGGAGGGTAAAAAATATCATCTCCTTATGGACTCAATCATAAAATTTACAATTATTTAACAGAGATTTCGATCGAATCGATCGAGCGAAAAAGTACGTCAACATTAATTAGTAACAATTAATAATAACTCTAAATTTCCTCACCAGTCTAACTTTATATTCCTAAAGTTTAAATTGAAATAATTTACCCTCTAGGTTATGTTAAAAGGAAGAAAACGAAGACTAATTGATGACATTGTGAATTAAATAATAACTGTAGCCTTGCAAAACCATATTCTATTGGCAATAGATCTATGCCATTATTAATCTAGTTCACTTTAGAAACATAGTTTTTACCCTAAATAGTACTCATAAATGTTTAAACTCTTATTTCAACAAATTTCATTTGTGACTTTTCATGTTATTCCTGGTACAATCAAGGGCAACTCAGCCTAACACAGCTAATAAAATCAGCTTAGGCACAATCGTAAGACATAGCTGTGATATATCATATGCCTTGAGGCTTAATTAGATTTTCTCAACCTAAGACGAAGACTAACATTGAAGATAAATTAAATGTATATTTCATTGATATAAGAGAATAAAGAATCTCAAATATTAAAGAAGCAATATGTTTTCAATTAATACTTCTATACTAAACCTATATACACATCATCCTTGAAATAATTCCGCACCATATTAATGTTCCCAATCCACACTTGATAAGAAATTCCAAAGTAGACATCACTATTAAAATAACCCAAGTAAAAAAAATCTAAGCATGTCGGAATAATATTTCTCAATCCTACAACAATATTTCAATATACCACTTCCAATACCTATAGGCTACATGGGAATAAATTAATATTGCATTAATTTTTGACGAGTTCAAACCTCAGGACCATGAATACAAAAATGAAAATATTTCATTCACAATTTATAGCTTTCATGTAAATGTCTATTATTGCTAAAGTCGCAAATAAAAGCATAAAAAAGGGGCAGAGATGCAGCGGGTTTAGACGAGTAGTGGCTGTTTCTTATTACGATCTTTAGACATCTCATGAACATATTTTTAGCCATGAATTATGCTAGAAAGTGGACAATAACCTGCTGTCGGCGCTTCACAGGGAGCTCTGAAAGAACATCAATCTTTAGCCTACGAATCATCACAGTTCCTTTCATCAAACTATGCAGCTCATCATGGTTGCTGGCCCCTTGGTATAATCCAAAAAAACCCTGAAAAATAAATGTGCATCAGGGGAAACTTGTATCCCAAAGATTTCTATAAAGTTAGTTGAGCACAACGGAAAATGGAACACTTACACCCTTGCAATATCGATTGCCATACTCGTGCACACTTCTATACACTTCAGGGTGCAAGGCTTCTAGCTGTATTTCAAACAAGCAGGAAAAATTTTCAAACACACAAGTTTGCACGACATTGAAAGAGATGGTGTTTTGCGTGCACTAGCTGACAGAGAATAATAGGAACTATACCTGTTTAAATAACTCAATAGGTCGTGATGAAGCAGGAGTTCCACTTAGTAACATTGCATATTGAGCTTTCTGCAGTCAATATATTCAAGTGATTTAGCTTTACAATCAGAAACGTTGTCATAGTTGAATCATTTAAATACTAACATAAATGAATTAGTCTGAGTTTAAAATTGCGCAATATGAGGCTCGCCTTGAGGCCCGCCTTTGCGCAATTCCAGTAAAAAACGCCTCGATGCTTACACCTTGAGCTTTTTTTATGAGGCTTGCGCCTCAACTTGGTTGAGGCCCGCCTCGCCTCACGCTATATATATTAAAACTTACATAAATCTTGAAGTAAATGCCCGACATTCGACTCTATAGGAGAGGAGGAAGGGGAGAGAGCAGTTCACCATAATGATGATTCAAATGAAGAACCCCTTAGTGATGACAGTGCTGATGACTTATGAGTTCTTATGTGATATGTCATTGCTATTTATTTTTGAAATTTGGAATTAGATGTTAATGAAAAGAATACTGGGATTTGGGAAAGATAGAATTTTGAGTTGAACTATATTTCATGTTGTCTTATTATTGAGATATTTTGATTTCATTTCATATCTTATGCTTTTTTATGTTTTATATTATTCACTCATTAGTATATAAAAAATTTGATCATTTTATGTTTACGCAATTTTTTGATTTTGAGGCTTACGCCTCAAAACGCCTTGAGGCTTACGCCTCGCCTCACGAATGAAAAACGCCTCAATACCCGAATACGCAATTTTAAACATTGGAATTAGTCAAGTTTAAAGAAAACGGCATTCCTCTTTCAATATTTAATTTAACATAGAAGCACTTATTTTAGTGTCATGACCTAGCCCATAAACTCAAATTAATGAGACGGGGACAGACTATCGGACGGTGTTTTAGAATATTTGATGTATTCGTTGTTATTTTTTAAAGACATTTGATGCCATCCGATGTTACTTTGACAATGCCTGAAGTTTCAAGATTTAAAGCTAATAAAACGTATTACAAGTACTGTTATTTTGGACAGGGAAGAAAATTTAATTGTTGAACTGCGATAAAGCACCAGAACAAATTTTTTTTTTTTACACTGCATTTCATTTACAGCCAACCGAACATCCCCTACATAGATTTTTCATATTTATTTAAAAATATAAAATTCTTCTAAAATTCAAACAAAATCTTTAAGTCACAAATAACTTAAAGTAAAATCACTCTTGAAATAAATTAAGTCTATATTTGGAACGACTATCTTACTGCTTTCTAAAGCAATTTTTAGTATAAAAATTTTTAGAATAAAAATTTTTTGTACGAGAAAGTAATAAACAATACATTAAATAATAATGTGGTAATCATATAAAACTAACACACAACGCATGCAAAGCCCTTTAAGCATCTAGGGATTAGGATTTCTTTGTGCATGTGGTTGTAATTTTAAGTAGGAATGATTGTTGGTGTTGTAAGCACTAAGTGTTATGATAGATATTTTTGTTCTTACATGCAGATGACCATGCTTAGAGGGGCGAACAAATTAAAAATTGTATGGTTTTAAAAGAATTTATGTGGGTGGTCATTCTTTTTGGGCAAGATTATAAGATCAAATCTTAGACTGATTTAACTGCAAGTGAGGTTTTAAGTTTATAAAGTCCATGCATTTTGATAGATTTAGGTCTAAGCTATTATCTATAAGTGGTTCTTACCTTAAATTTAAGATATGAGATGTATGTTCTTTTCAATTGCTGCATTCATTAAGGCGTTTTTTTAATAGTATTCTTGGAATATAAACCCAACCTTCTAAATAAAATCAATCAACTTTAATATAAATTCAATCTCAAAATATAAAGCCCAACATAGATAATATTCAATACATCTGAGTTTTTAAGAATCAAATACTCTAACCTTTCTCCTCTTGTGGTTTCCTTATGAAATCAATTCTAAATTCATTACATCATCCTTTAAAACTCTTGAGTTCAAATGTTTCAGAAAGAAAATGAAATTTCAAAAATGTATGGAAGTTTTGATTGAGAGAATGTAAATTATTATTTTAATCAAATGTTTTCTAAAAAGTTACTTGTGATGTAATTAATCATGGGGGATTGCCTTACAAAAAAACTTGAAACCCATAATAAAATAAATTCTATTCAATTAAATATATTGGGAAGGGGGAAATCTTTGGGCATAAAAATTAAAATGTAATTTTTTATTGAATTCAAACTAAAATAATATTTTTATCTTCATAGATAATGTATTGTTTTTCTAAGTCGTACTCAATCACAAAATAGTATTTTCAAATCTGTTGAGGATAAAAAAATTCTCCATCAATCCCCAAAGTTATGATCCTCATAACCTTACCCTGAAACCCACAAGTCAACCAAAGTAGCCTGAGATAAATAATCTAGGTCAATCAATTTCTCAGTGGCAATAGTAGGAGACCCACAAGTCAATAGAGGTGAAATACTGTATTTTGAATAAGTCTGTGTATGCTTAGAATCTGTTATAATGGTTTGCATGAAGGCAATAAAATAGATCTCTTGCAATGACCCATAAGCAGCCAAGGTACTGAGCAACTTGCAGAAAGCAAGGCAAAGTAAGCTTAAAAAACACGCTTAATGTACATGCAAGGCAATACGCAAATTGGCAATGCCATGCCTAAGGGTTAACCAGGCAAGACAGGAAAGCATGCGAGGTGACTAAAGAACCCATTGGAATGTCAAATATTCAAGACTTCTTATCTAAAAATCCGTGATTTGAGATAGCAAGGAACTCCATTGCAAGAGTACTTAAACTTAGTCTCAAGGAAGCAAATAGTGAGGTGGTGATACAGGAAAGACCAAGCTCCGCACCACACAAATATATTTATTCGTTGATTAAGCAAGATAAGAAGCTGTGGTGAGAGCAAGGGCAGTTTAAAGTGCAAGAAAGGGAGCAGTGGGGGTTGGGGATGCAGGGGCGGTACCAAGCTCCTCAACATCGATGCGATCAAGGATGAGACTAGAGGAGGACATGAGAACAAGGCTATAAGCCCAAGATGTAACAAACATATAGATAGATCAACTGGCATCGATGATGTAATAACCGGTTCATCCGACCGGTTCAATTGAACCGACCGGCCACCCTTTTATTACTGTGAACACTAGCGGGAGAACAGACACGAGGCGGACATGGCTGGAACAGCCAAACTGGCGCGAAAGGGATTGGGGAGAGTTTCTTTCGCCATTAAGAATAAATGACAAAAAGGGAAAAGGATATGCATGCAAATTTACAGGAGTTCACCTCCGTATGGTACTAGCTGGGGAAGCAATGTACCTGTGCACGTGAAAAGGAAAAGGTTATGAAAAAGGAGAAGGAAATGAAAATGGTTGTACCTTTGGTACATTTAGACGGTGCTCTTGTATGAATTAAATGGGAAAAGGAATACATATTAAAGGATTATAAATGTTATAAATGAATATGATATAATATGTATAAAGGAAAGAATGGAATGAAATGAACCAAAGAAAGAAAATGTATATCAAATGTTAAATGAATAAAAATATATCAAAGGTTATATGTATTGTAATTTATACATGTTAATTGTTATAGCAGTTACCCACAGAGTTTACTTTGTAAACTCATTCCATTAAATAAATATTTTCAGATAAGTCTCCAAAGATTTAGAAATGGCTGAAAGAGAATAGTATATCTATAGAAGACGGCGCAACAATGAAAAGAGGTAAATTATGATTGTTGTAGTTATTAACTTTGATAAGTGAAATGAATAGATTTTATGGAATAGCTTTGTTATGGTGGCTCTTCAGTTGCTTTGAGAGGTTTTATGTTAATATGTTAAAATGGAATAATAATATCCAATTTTCGTTCTTGCCTCGTTAATTCGAGCCTCCGGGCTGGGTCGTACAAATGATCTCTATATTTTGTGAGAATGATGACTTCAGCAAATGATGAAGATGACAAAGCAGTGGAGTAGGATGTCACTTAGCTTTGTAGAGTAATTAAGATCTTACATACGAACTTCTTTATAGTTAAAAACTATGGCAAGCATTACGACTTGCAAGAGAGAACAGTACAACCCTAACACCATGAATGGAAGTATAAAGAACGAAAAAACTTTTTTATTTCGCTTAACAAAAAAAGATGTATAAATGTAAGAACCTAAAGTACCAGCTAATGACTTTAAACACAATTTCAACTAGATAAAATACAAATACAATGATGATCATAAAAGTAGCATATAATTGAATGAACAATATAATTTTTTTACTCCAAACATGTTAGAATATCATATTCGAGCATATCATACCCACAAAAGGACAAAATTAAATGCATGATCAAGAATGCTTACTGAAAAATATGATCTACAAAAACAAAAAATAATAACATCAATCACAAAAATTGAAAATTTTTCTCCAATAATAAGGCAAACATAATGATTAAATTTTGATGTCTGTCCTTGCCTACAAATAGTAGACATGCTTGCGAGTTATTATCCATATGGATTGTATAAGCCATAAACTGCAAACAAAATATATAAAGGAACAGAAAATTGATTCTTATACTGTTTGCATTTTTTTTTATAAAACAAATTTCATGTTTTTGAAACCCACACAAGTCTCCAAACATTCAAAATAATGAATTAGAGCCTTATCCCAAAACCTGAGATGACAACATATATGCATGCTCCTTTTCACAACTTTAGATAAGGCATGTTGAACTTCATAAGGTCCAGCCTCCATAAACTATTTTGAATAACCACAATCCATGTCCCTACACTACGAATCAATGTACCAACAACTATGAAGCACGAGAACTTCTAAATGCCATTTATGTCTGTGTCAAAGAAGAACACAGACACGGCCCCATCATGCCCTGGCACATGGCTGAAACCTTAAAAATTGTGTTGTCATAAATTCACAATAAGATAGGGCATCAACATGGGATGGGCACAGGCCGGACATTATGGATATGGGAAGGACATAAGCGAGACACACAAGTGTAGACTAAAAATAAACAATATTACATAGAGGCATGCTATGAAATACCATCTCATGTCCCTCTCCACGTGACCTAGCCGCTTCTCCCCTTCTTCCACGAGCACAAAGTTGATGTGCCCTCTACAAGCAACTAGAGATCATGCAAGCATTCTTCTCTGCAATCAAAAGTTGCACGAACCTTCTATAAGCTGCTTGACTTTGACGGGCGCCATCTACAAGCAATCCAAGGTTGCAGAAGCATTCTTCTCTACAAGCCATTGATGTGCCCAAGCATCTTCTTTTTCGCCATCAATGTTTGGCCTACACTACATACAATAGCAAGTTTGTATTCCACTTCGTTATTAATTGTGTTTTTCTACGAGCATTCTTCTTTACAAGAGTCAACATTATCAGATCAAAAAATATGATTGTTAAATGATTAATTGATTATTCTAACTTCTAAATCACCTGGTTATTACTTTGAGTTCCTGCTTTGTGATTTTTTTGTTAATGAACATCTGCTGTCTAAATTTGTAGAATTTATCTAAAGATGCATATATATATATATATATATATATTCTAATATGTATATTATAGTTTGATATAGAAATATTATAACAACTTATTTAGAGCACGCCATTAATCACTCCTAATAATCTTTTTGCATTTAATGCTTCTTACATAGTTAACTATATGTTATATATTAAAGACTTCATAGGTTAAGTAGTCTCTCCTATAAGACATTGTACTTCACCCAATCACTCATTTAGTATAAAATACAAGACACTATATATTTACATTAATAACATATAAAATACAACATTGTTCTGTGACGTGTTGTAACCAACTTTTTTACTAATTATGTGATGTAGACAACTAAGACAAGAAAGATAGTGGACCCTATATTTCTTGAACACAATAGACACACAAAAAGAAATCTGACACAATGAGTAGAACTTAAAACAAATTTTATTAAATAAACGCAAACGACCCAAAACTTGACAAACACAACAAAAGATGCTAGGAGATTTTAAAGAAATAAAGAAATTTAAAAAGACGTTATCCTCAGACAACCGTCAGAGCGGGTTCCTCACATGCATCGAATTTGTAGGTTAAATAAGTAAAGTGCATAGAACTAGCAAACCGATGGTCCACCACTGCAAGATTGGCCCAATTCTTCAATAGATGCTTCAAATCGACTCTGATACGACACCCTAAAGTTGCTTTACTTTGAGAAGAAGGATACAGATGGAGTGGCACTTGCGGAGAGACGAAAGAGGTTAGAAGCCCAAGAAGAAAGGGTGGAAAGAGCCCGCAGGATTTCCGGAGGGGATGAGAAAAGAAGGTTGGAAAGAGCTCGCAGGATTTCTGAATAAACCCGCAGGTTAATAGCAAAATGCTCACAAATATCAACTCCCTTCCTTCACTTCATTTTCTCATATTTATAGGCAAGAGAGAGGAATGCCAAGAGCCACATGACTTAATTTCCATTAGAACCGAAGCATATTAGGCATAGAAATCTCCCCCAAAGCTCACGGATAACACCCAAACCAGGAACCAAGGAGACAGCCACGGGAGACGAAGGGAACCGCACGGACCGAAAGCCTCAGCCACAGAAAACGAGGGGCGGTCACGGAACAAAGAGCCAACCGAGAGATCCCAAGAGGTAAAGCACAAAATTCATTAACTTTCCAATGAATTCAAAGCATAGAATTCAGCCCCCAATTAATACAAGCCACGGTTTACCAAGAGACAAGAAGAAAGGGGAAGGGGAAGGGACAAAGCCACTCCAAAAGTAAACTTCATAATGAGGTACCTTTTGAGAATTAAGAGATACTAAACTTCAGCTCAAGCAACTTAGAGAACAACCTCAAAACCGAATGCTCCCAAACAGCCAATCCGTGAACCACCAGCAGCCAGGGACCAATCGAGCCAGCAAACCAAAGGTCTACCAAGCCATATGCACTACCTACCATGATCATTGGATGCTTTCCCATCATTGGATAGAAAATAAAATAAAATAGGAGATAAAATATACTATTGTTCAAATAAAAAGTACAGAATTTCTTGATTTCATCATTATGTCATGTAGGTACATTAATAACTTATAAAATATAACATTGTGCTGTGATGTGAACGTATCCAAACTTTTACTTCTTAGACCAAAAAACAGCATGGCTGCTCTTAGATGGTCTTATTTGTTCAAGTAACAATCCTGGATGTGATTACCAAAAAAAAAAATCATAGAAGGCCATTATTAAAACTAATGCGATTTCAAAACAAAATTTGGTGAAAGGAAAGCATCATCAAAATTATGAGATCATCAAAAATCAATGCACAATACGTTTCACAAGCAATAATACAATTATGCTGACAGAACCGCCAATACCTGCAGAATTGGAAGTGAAGCACTGGTTCTCTTAGCTTGAGCATTCTTCAAAAAATGTGATTCATCTGCAATTACAATCTAAGTGAAATAAATGAATTAAAGTTAGGGAGTACACCATAAGATAGATCAAAATTAAGAATGAAGATTCAACTACCAAATAAGTTTCACTGAATATAAACAGAAATGACATAAGCACAATCTAAGAATCACTAAGCAGCAAGAAATATGGAAGTGATAGGAAACACTTGTAGATCTCAAGTATTTCCTATCAATCTAAAGAAAAACAGCGAGAAATCTCCACAAATACAATGGAAAATTAGAGAAAAACAAGGATTTTATTGCAAGAACACAAACTACCAGAAGAAAATACAAGATACAATTGATCCTCTATTTGAGAGGATGATCTATCTCTCCCAAATCTTTAGACGCCGCTAGAGCCGAAAAACCTAAACCTAAGAGATCCCAAATTTCAGTCAAATTCAAGATGCCCTAACCCTAAAAAAAAACTATTTAATGCATACAAATCAAAAGGAAATGCCTAAACAGTCCTTACATTCAATTTCCCTCCTAAACTCCCTTCAAAATCCTTCCTATTCGGCTCCCTTGCTTGCGGAAACGTGCGGCTCTTTCCTGGAGGCGGAAGAGTTCCGCCTCAAATGGCGTAAGCCAGTCCCGTCGGACCGGCTGGACTGGTCCATTGGACCGGTCAAATAGGAAGCTTTACTACAACTTACTAGTAACCAGACAGACAAATATGAGATGATGAATAATCTCTATTTCTAGTATCATAAGAAAATTTATGATTCAATATCAGTTATGGTTTGTGATCACACAGACCAAGTCTCAAGCATTAATACTGATTCATCCTATCATAATTGCTGTAATGACATTGATAAATAAGCATATTAGAGAAAACTATTCAATACACTATAGAGCTGAACTGGGACAATAAAAACACAATCAAAAGCTAGATTACAAAATAATGCCAATGTAGACATAGGTTTCACATACACTTGGGTTAACTTAAATTTCATCTAAATAAGATGGTCAAAGATCAAAAGAAATATGATTTAAGTCTAGAACAGAGTAAAAGCCCAGTTCAGTTTTAAGTCAATAACACATCCATAGCATGCTGAATTCACTGTGGAAAGAAATTTTCATAAAAAAAGAGAGTGCAGCAGTATAAGCTGCTCCTTCGAGAATTTCAGTTGCACAGTAACTAAGGGACAGGACATCTAGAGGCCTAGGGCTTCCCTACAATAAATCTAGGATAAAGTGCACAGAAATATACAAAAAGATCAAAATTCTCAATCCATCAAATTTATAAATGTTCTCTTCGATGAAAATTAGAAATAAGTCTAGTTCATTCCAAAACATAATTTAAAGATCGTTAAAACAAGTGGATTTTTAAGAAATCTTAAACTGACCAAAGCCATACAACAATTACGTTTCATATCATAATAACAAAAACAATACTGTAATAGCTTATACCCAGGGGAGTAACCCCCTTAGGGTCAAGGGGGGCAATTTCCCCCCCTAAAAAAATTATTTAAAAAAAAAAATTCTTTATTACATAGTTCTTTAGGTATTTTAGTCTTCACAACAAGGGTTTTTAGGCAATTGCCCCCCTCCCCCCACCCCCACCCCCCCAAAAACTTTTAAAATACTATGATCTTTAGGAAATTGCCCCCAACAAATAGTAAAGAACATTCATCATTTTATTTATTAATTTGAATTCCAAAAATATCATTACACCCAAAATTTGTTCCGGGGGCGCTGCCCCGAAAACCCCCGCAGGTCGAACCCTGCCAGGGGGGTGCTGCCCTCTTGCACCCCCGACAGTTACTTATAAGTTTTCCCACCTAAAAATTAAGACTGGTTCCGCCCCTGAATATACTTGATGACAATCACACACAAAAAACCAATCATAAAACATATAGAAATAAAGAGCAATGATAGAGATCACCAAATAGAAATTCCAAGCCTTACGCTAGCACAAGGAGAAAGTTTCCTACAAACGTGATCATCAATATTTGCACTACACTCAAAGAACTCACATCCAACAAGCACAAAAAAAGTATGAAAAAACTAAAAAATTTATTAAACAATAGATTAAATTTTTACATGACTTAAAAGTCATATTATAATGATAAAACACCAAGAAAATTGCAAAATATTGTAAGTCCCTATCTCAGCAGTGCATAATAGCCTGTTTTATATTTCAACCAGAGAAAAACAACTTTTCGCCTTGTTAGAGCATCAAAATCATAGGAAAGTAGTTATTGAATCCCTAACACGATGCAATCAACCACAAGCCTAGACTCCAGTAGAATATGAAAGAGCTACAATGTTAAAAATGAAGAGATGTGATTTCATTTGTCCAAAATGAATACAATGATTCAGTGAATTCCCATCAAGAAAAACTACTTGTAAATCATTATCAGCAAGAAAAAATATCAATAAAAACAAAACATCAACAAACTAGCACTCGCACATGAGATCAAACAAAGAACTATACAACAACCAACCAGATTACTAGTAACAGTGAATTCACAATAAACCAAAACTAGGGCATATCACATCCTCTTAGGAATCATTAACATAGGTCCGTTTACATTAAATTGAAATGACCTTAAGAACAACTAAAGCAACCCCAAAACTCAAAATAATAATAAGCTTGCCTAAATACTCACATCTTGTGTTTCCGAGGCATTTGGCCTGGAAAATTTTGATTATGAAGAATTGACCAGTTGATATTCATCAGTCAAATATGAATTTAACTATTATGCTTCATAGAAAATAATCCATGACTCAATGCAAGTCAATATGTCACTTCAATACACAAGATACCTTAAATATACATCTTCCACTGTGACACAATCTCTCAATTTAGAATAACTTGAGGGTTGTAGTGTTGTTTAGTAAAGTTCTATATGTAAACTCGCAATGAGAAGATGGAAGGTGAATCTAAGGCATTGGCGGCAGGTTCATAAACTTCTTGAAATTCCTAATTTATAAATAATTTCCCACCGTGTTGTATGATTTCATATGATCTCACCTTTCTAGCATGTAATTTCATGTAATTTAATGATAATTAGGTGGAATAGGAGGGAATTAGGGTTATCTTGAATTTTGAATGAAAGTTTAAGATCTCTGGTTGTGCTTGGGCTCTAGGGTTTGCTAGAGATCTGTGGAGAGTGGTTCTTCCTCTCGAATCGAAGAACATTGTATCTTTCTCTATTTTCTTGCATCTATTAGTGAAGATCTTGCTTCGTTTCTCTTATTTCCACTGTTTGGTGCAAAATTCTGCTGCGAGGGTGCTGTCAAACTGCTGGGACAGCAGTTTGTTCTCTGTTTTTGACCTAATCTTGACTAGGATTGCTTGAGACTCAAGTATTACCTTAGGGTTGCTTGCGGACTCAAGTATTTCATATCAAAATCCTAAAGAATTTAGATGTATCATTACCGTATTACCTTATTTGAATTGTATATATTTCGTTTTCAGAACAACAGTAAACCTGACAAGTATCTTCTTACAAATAATGCATATGTTGTACAAATAATTGTACAAACTCAATAAACCTAGACTCAATTGGAAGCTCAAAAGGATTATTAGATTTACAGGTTGAAAGTTGAAACTATTTTAAATAAACTCATACCAATAGACCTATTGACAAAGTTATTACATGCAAAAGCAATAATAAGCAATATCAAATATCAACCAAATAAGTACTCTTTACTCAAACATAATAATAGAGCACTCAAACTCTTATTAAGTATCTCAATATTCATTAATTCGTCCAAAAAATTTTAGTTGTGTCCCCATCCTTCCCAGAATTCTTTTAAAAAGTGACTGGTGAATTTTTTTGTCTTGGTCAAACACAATAGCATTAGGTAAGTAATGCCATTTTAACAATCCATTAAAATATAATTCAACCACCGGAGATTCTCCAAAAAATTTATAGCATGGAATGAAATGAGTTATTTTAGAAAAAAGATTTATCACTATAAAGATATAATCACATGTTATTTCACATGTTGTCATGCTTATGTCTTAGATACATGTTTGATATAGATTGACAATACATGCTCATAATATTGCTAAGTATATTTTAAATACTTATAAAGATATGTTAGCAAATTATGATGACTTGCACAAGGAAGGACAAAAGCACTGATGAGATGAGCCTCTTGTAGGGGCAAAAAAGGGGCTCTCGACTCTCGATAATTATACATTTAAGTATTCCAAGTTTTATCAATGAATCGTTCAAAAAGTACTATATTAGAGCTTGTGTGATGCAATAAAAAAAAACCTAAAGCCTATTAGGTATGCAAATAATCGCTTCCCTTTCAAATAACTTAAATAAGCACAACAATAATAAAAAACATGATAAAACAAACTTAAACAAGACACAACAACACCTTAAAAATTTTTTTAGTTTGAGAAGAAAGATACAATGGGGTGTAAACCACGGATAGAAGATATAGATAGAAGTTCAAAACGAATTATAAGAGGAGAAGGGGATAGAAGTAGCTCGCAAGCTAGAGAAAACCCTCAGGTTTTTTATCCAAAAATCATCACATAACATCCTCCCTAAAACTGCCACAAACATCACATTTAAATAGAGGAAAGAAGCTCAAAAGACACCCAAAATAGCCGCCCAAATGAGCCAACCAGAACAGGGGAAAAGGAGGCCAACAGCTAGCCAATAAGGGGAAAAAAAGGCAGCATTAAAGGCACGGTAGAAGCCCACCTAAACAGCCAGGAATCGGAAAAGCCAAGGGGCAACAATAGGTACCAAATAGCCAAAGCCCAAGAACCGGGAAAGCCAGGAAACAGCCACATAAACCGAACAGTCAAGGCTAGGGAAACCGGGACAGCCAGAGAATAGAAACCGAACAGCCACCAAGCAACCATCATAAGAGCAAGAAGTGAAAAGAGATAAAAAATAGGGACAGCAGGCCAATTACTTCACCAAAAAATACTTCTAAAATATCTATAAAGGGAAAAAGTCCAATATAATCCCTTGACTATTCATATGTATCCAATTTAACTTCAGATTATCACATTTCTCTAATTTAGTACCTTGACAATATAAAAATTTATCCCAGATAAAATTGGGATAAATTTTCTACGTTCTATTGACTAAATTACAAAAATGTAATATTTTGGGACTAAATTAGCCATATATGAATAGTTAAGAGGATTATTTTGAACTTTTCTCTCTATATTTATAATTACGCTGCAAATATAACATAAGATAGAGAAGGGCAGAAAAGGGTGGACAGTTCAAAAACAAGAAAAATTATTGAGAAAATAAAAGCATAGGGGGAGGAGGGGGGCAAGATGAGATGGAGAACTTCAACACACCTTAAAGGCGAAAGACAAAAGGGCATTCTGTACTTTAGGGACTGTATCATAGGATACTATGTTGAAAGTGCCATCCAGTTGAAGATCTACCTTCTGGCTTGAAAAAACTATCTTAAAACCTCCTCTATTTGATCCAGCTTGAGATAAGACTACCTGCAAGCAAAGCAAAGGGAATTAGTACTAAACATTATGTGCAGGATACATTTAATATGTGCAGGATACATTTGTATGTTAATCTCATTGATTTTTGTGGTGCGACATGCTCTCAATTTACCAAACATTATTACTGGCTTCAACAACATACAGAAGTAATGCAAAGATGGAAAAGTCAAAATGGAATCTAAAATCTAAAAGCAAGTCCAATATTATCCATTAAAGCCACATCATACAGGAATGACTCATATCAGGCTTAAAAACCTTGTAGTGAAATCTAAGAAGTAGCTCTACACATGACCACATATAATATTTTACCAAAAATAACAAACAACAACGACAAGCCTTTATCTCACTATGTGGGGTCGGCTACATGAATTCTTTTTCTTCATTGTGTCCTGTTTTAGTCAAAATCTCAAATAAATCTAATAAAAAAGATCATTTCTAATACTTTCTAACCAAGTCTTTGAAGGTGAATAAAAAAAGAGCTAAGCAGCTGAAAATACTAGGAACGGAAAATATTAGATAGCTTCACTCTTAAAATGAGACGGGAAATTAAGAAAGAACATGATTTCTTATAAACACTACTGCATACTAATCACCATATTCAATATCCGATATGTCATGTAAATTCAAACAGTTTTGATATAACGGTTATAAGTGAATGAAATAATATTGCATTGCATGTCATTTTTGTTTATTACATTCATTTCTTATGTATTATTGTTTATATATTAGCTAATAGTTTTCACCTACTGAGTTTTTTTCTAGCAAGATTTTAATGTCAATATTTGTGCATCCTAGAGAAGTGAGTTTCTAGATACATGCTTCAGGGTGGTTAAAGTTATAAGTTGTTTTAATTAAATAGAAATGATATCTCCTTAGAAAAATTGTTGTAATAGTTACATTTTAATCAATATTTCTGTAGATAAAATGATGCCATAAATTTTTTAGATGCTTGGATCTTTTATTTTGATGGATAAGGTTATTATGATCAAGTTCAAATTGATTGGATTTTCTTTAAATTAATCAACTCATCTTATAATGTTGGGTTGTTGTTGAAATCTTCCAAAGCCTGATTGGCGGGTTGTTATAGATTTTATGGTCACCAAGGAATAAGGAATTAACAATTTATTAGATAGATTTAGTTTTGGGTTCTTTCATTGTCCATGAACAAAAATTATAAGAAAGAGAAACCACACAGAAGAAGAAAGAACTTGACTGCACCTCTAATGCAACTAATGATCAATTGTTTGGTGATGAGGAAAATATAGAAAATTCATATAAGGAATTAGCAAAGGTCTCCAAGAAATTGAATTTTCTTTTGAAGAAGAAAGAAAGAAAAATTGAAAAAGAAACTGCCGAAAAAAGAACAAAATCTAAGAAGAGCGAGCCAAGGCAAAAACGAGCAAAAAAGAACAGAAACCTCACAAAGTATGATTAAAAGAGACAAATAGAAGTAAGTTATGAAGGCAACGGGAAGACAAGGGCACTTCAAGTGAAAGAAATGAAATTTTATTTTCTTAGTACCACAAGTTATAGAAGAGGAATAAGGACAACTCGAAAACTCTAAATCTGAAAATAAATTAAGAAAATTATATTTTGAAGAACTTTCCCGTGTTTTACTGAATTAGTATTGGAAAGTTAGCTGAATTAATTTGATAAACTGTATTTATCACACATAAATCTTATGAATATATGAATCTATATCATGATTCATTGAACTTTCCTAAAAAATTGGGGCCCCAATGGATGATTTTCTCAATTCAAGAAGCCTTTAAGAAATTATTATATTAATGACCAAAGATTTTGCTAATTTAATTTGACCATTTGTATTTATCATACATAAACCTTATGAATATATATCATGATTCATTGAACATTCCAGAACAATAGGGGATGATTTTTTCAATTCAGAATGAGCCTTTAAGCAATTCATCCATTAAAAAGACCAAAGATTATGCAAAATTAATAATAGAGGGTAGGCCCTCAAATTCTAATTCTTGCCAATAACCACAAGTGTCGATCAATATCTCCCTTGCCACATGAGCTGAAACATTTTATTTCAAGAAGAACTCGATCAACAATCAGTTGGGAAAATCTAGCAATAGCAGGATCCAGTAGAATCAATCGGTTTGCCAAAAATTGAACACAAATGAGTGTAGTGTAGATTGATTGATGAAGTGGATACAAAGATGACGGAAAAATGCCAATATTTGTGTGATAAGAGGTTTCTTAGAAGTATGAAAATATAGAGACCACTTCAAAATGCGCATTAAAAGACTACACATAATATGATTGACGAGGAAAAAATTTAGAATAATCTACTTCCAAAGATTAATTAATAAACACATGATGGCGATCAACAAGTTTAATACATAGCTCACAAATTATATGTAAATCAGAAATAATCTATAAATAAACTCCAAGCTTGAGTGCCAAACAAAAAATTATCTGAACTGAAAGAAAATTGTATTATCAAATCATAAAACCCAGCCAAAGAAAATCTGAGAGAGGATTTATAATGGAAGGTAGTGGGGGGCTTGTGCCAATAAATATGAACCATGCTAAAAGAATAAAGGAAATCTAGACATAAATCCAATTGCCAAGAACCCTTCCACTAACAACATCTTCGAAAGAATGAATGGGAACATAGGCTTCACTGGAGGAATAGAGCGGCCTGAATAAGAGAAATTGTACGAACTTATGGACCCTCGATGGGGACCAAAGGCAGCAAGGAATGGCCAAAGAAAGCATCATCCTCAACTGCTACAAGATTTGCATAAACTAAAATAGTAAGTAAATGAGTAGGTGCCATCACAGGATCACGGATGATAAGTCTCCATGAGAAAGGGCATTACACATAGACATGTCGGAGCATATTTACGTGCCTTTATAAATAAGGCATCAAGACTAGAAGCATCATAAGAGATAAAGTGCAAGATGGATTCTTGGCTCCACATAACACTACAATAAAGACAAAGAATTAATGGAAGCACTAGGTGATGAAAGTGAATTACACAAAGGAAGGTGAAAGGGATGGAGAATGGGCGGAATCGAAGACGCAAATGGCGCGGGTGGTGGAAGAGCATTGCACATGAGTTCAGTGAGGAACTCTGGCGACTGAGTAACACGGCCACAATTTGTAGCTTAGTGGTTGACTAGAATGCATGCTACTTCATTTCATAAAAATAACTAAGCAAAATAATAAAACCTTGTATACATGCCTTACCTAAAATTTCATGTAATTTCTATAATAATTTTAGGCATGATTATTATATTTGTGCCATTTAAAAATCATGATTTTTACTAGTTCACAATAACATGTGCTAGGCCCTAAAGCTTTTTTAGTTCTTTTTTACCAAAACATAATTTGAATAGATGTGATTGTGATGATAATAGACTAAAACTCGTTTGGGTACCAAGAAGAAAGAATTGAAGTATTTGGTGAAGGCATATTGGTTAGAATCGAAAAACACAAGTTCATGATTCGAAAGATTTATAGGCTTATATCTAAGACATTTTGGAGGGCATGATATGACACTAAATTTTGGAGTAATCAAGCCTCACTTTTTTATGGTACTTAGATTAGCTTAAGTCCCACGCATCCATAGCAACTATATTTTGCTTCAAATGCTGAAGTTCTTAATGAATGTATAAACTTTTTGTTTGCTATTCCCATATAATTTATATAGTGAATTTTTAATTAATTCATTCTAGATTGATTTGCATGTATGCTCTGTTTTGATTCCTAGCCTTGTAAGTTTAGCTTTACTGTATGATAGTGTATTACAATAAATTATTAAAAAGGATTCGTACTTGAAGATTCATTCGTTTTAGCATAGAATGAAATCTTATATTTATTTTAGCATGCCTATTGTTTATATTTGGAAACTAAATTACATCATGCTTAACAGTTAAGTTTTTAGTAACATACAATGAATTTAATTTGTTTATTAAAATAATACACTATTAATATAGTTCTAATGCTTAGTTCTCCATCTCTAGAAGCGTATGACATTTGTTATCCATAACTTGCTTAAGATTAATATTGATAACCCCAAATGATACACATATGATGTTATTAAATTTATACAACATATTTTGCCATGAAGGAGCTTCTCTACCTAGATTGTGAAAACAAATGTGTAAATAAATATAATCAAGCTAATTAGATGAAACTCTCATTGGTTTGTTGGTTGGAAGCTTGGTTCCCTAACTAAAAGGTCTTGGGTTAGAGTCTCCTGTGTGTTAAAACAAATGTGTAAATATATATAATCAAGCTAATTAGACATAACTCTCCTTGGTTTGTTGGTTGGTAGTTTGGCTCCCAACTAAGATGTCTTGAGTTCAAGTCTCGTGTGTGTGAAAACAAATGTGTAAAAACATATAATCAAGCTAATTAGATGCAACTCTCCTTAGTTTGTTGATTGGGAGTTTGGATCCAAACTAAGAGGTCTTGGGTTTAAGTCTCATGTGTTTGTTCGGGCACTGCACCCCCCCCCCCCCCCCCCCCCCCCCCCCCCCCCCCCCTCTCTTTATCTCTCTCCTAGCCTTGTAAGTTTAGCTTTACTGTATGATAGTGTATTACAATAAATTATAAAAAAGATTCGTACTTGAAGATTCATTCATTTTAACATAGAATGAAATCTTGTATTTATTTTAGCATGCCTACTGTTTATATTTGGAAACTAAATTACATCATGCTTAACAATTGAGTTTTTAGTAACATACAATGAATTTCATTTGTTCATTAAAATAATACACTATTAATATAGTTCTAATGCTTAGTTCTCCATCTCTAGAAGCGTATGACATTTGTTATCTAGAACTTGCTTAAGATTAATATTGATAACCCCAAATGATACACATATGATGTTATTAAATTTATACAACATATTTTGCCATGAAGGAGCTTCTCTACCTAGCTTGTGAAAACAAATGTGTAAATACATATAATCAAGCTAATTAGATGAAACTCTCATTGGTTTGTTGGTTGGGAGCTTGGCTCCTAACTAAGAGGTCTTGGGTTAGAGTCTCGTGTGTGTGAAAATAAATATGTAAATATATATAATCAAGCTAATTAGGTGTAACTCTCCTTGGTTTGTTGGTTGGGAGTTTGACTCTCAACTAAGAGGTCTTGGGTTCAAGTCTCGTGTGTGTGAAAACAAATGTGTAAATACATAATAATCAAGCTAATTAGATGCAACTCTCCTTGGTTTGTTGGTTGGGAGTTTGATTCAAGTCTCGTGTGTGTGAAAACAAATGTGTAAATACATAATAATCAAGCTAATTAGATGCAACTCTCCTTGGTTTGTTGGTTGGGAGTTTGGATCCAAACTAAGAGGTCTTGGGTTTAAGTCTCATGTGTTTGTTTGGACACTGCACCCCCCCCCCCCCACCCCCCAAAGCCCCCCCCCCCCCCAACCACCAAAACAAAACAAAAAAAAAACTAATTTGAGACATGCAAGATAGTCACCTTTATAAATTTATTTTGATATTTCATTCTTTTAGCTTTTGATTTGAGTATAATTGGCACAATTATATTTTGGCATCATGAGTAGTCTTATGAACTTCTAAATTGATATATACTTAGTTGTTATGACTCTTATATAGTAAACTTTAATTTATTTAAATGATTGATCATTTGATAGATAACTCATGCATATATGAGTGTTTGTTCCCATTTATGAATATGCAAAAATATATTATACATTTGATATCATAATTGAACCCTCCCTCAAATATTTATGCTCACGTGATTAAGATGCAAACATGCTTACTGGTTAAATCATTTGAAGAAAGCTTGATATGTAAAAAAAGTAAAACCTCTTCAAAACCTTTGAGTAATCTCTCACTTGGTCTTTTTTAAGTTTTAATTGTTTCCATTTATATATTTGAAATAATGCATTGTTGCGGTTGAGTGCTTCTTGTAGTAAGTTTATTGCCATGTACAACACGATAGCTTTTGATGGCTTAGAGAAATATTTTTAGATAGAGCCAATAAGTGGATTTTCTTAAACCTTGAAAGATAGGAAAGGTAAGGTAGGAGAGATAGGTTCTACTTATCACTTGTGAAGGGAAGTAAGGATGTGTAAAGGCTACTTTGTCATTAAGGTGCAGCTTTTTCTCTAGAGGAAGTGGAATTCTAAGTGAGGTGATATATGCAAGTTGAATCTACATGGATCACATAAAATATGTAAAAATGTTTGTGTTAGCTAGATTTGCTTTCTTGCGTTATTTCTTTTCTAGGTTTATTTTTATGTTTACATGTTGATTGGATTGTTGAATGCCCATGTTGAATAATCATTCCGTTTGTGTTGATATTTCTAAAATCTCACATAAAGCATAGTATCATTATATCATCGTCAAATATCACAAGTGGATACTTGTGGTAGGTTGCACTTGTAGTTTGCATCTTATGCTTACAAAATTATGTTTTAGTTTATTTGAATGGAAACATCATTGTGGTGCTTACAGAATGATAGCTCACTAGTTAGCACAGTTTTGCTCATTTTCCTAATGAACATGATTTAGGTTCATATTTGTATGTTCGGATGTTCATATTTTATTCATTTTAAGCATTTAGTGTTGTAGGTTGAATTGGAAGAGTTTGCAAGAAACTCTACGTGTCAATTGCACAACAAATTCAATCATCCTTGTGCCCACCGCCAACCCTCTCTTCTTAGCATGTTATTCTCTATTTTTAAATTTATAATTTAATAACCAACAATAATAATAGGTGAACCATCTATATCAATAATTTTTTTATCTTAATGGCATGGGTTATATGTATTGAATCTAATAAAAAATGTCATCAATACTAACTCTAGAATTTGCGATCTAATAATTACAAGTGCAGAATCTAGGTAATAAAAAAATAAGAATTAGGGTTCTTACCTAATCGATAATTTCTTCAAATGAACTTAGTAGATAATTTCTTCTGTTTAGTCTATATGAGGGGTGGATATTTGAAGCTCCCCAAATGATGGATTTTGTATGGACTTGGCAATGGTTTCAAATTGAATATCAGAGATTTCTAACATTTCCATTAAGGAAAAGTGAAAAATAAAAGCTGAAAAGATAGACTTCCAGCAATAATGAAAGGCCCTCTAGGATTCTGAAATGAAGGTTGTCGGAGAACAGTAATAAAAGTTGATAAAGTTTGTAAAAATCAGCGAGGGGCTAATAATCTTGACAAGAAACTGCAATACCCAAACTTTCTAAAGGTGAAATGAAAATTTCTCCTAAATTATACCCTTTTATGAACATCCCAAAAATCATCAAAACTAATTTTATAAAACTCTAATTTTCATTTCAATCATTTTGATATATAAAAGGATATATAAATAAATAAGTATAATACACAACTCCCCTTGGCCTATTGGTTGAGAGCTTAGGCTTCCAACTAAGAGGTCCAAGGTTCGAGTCCATGTGTATGCGTTGTGTGTGTGAGTTTGCCTTAAATGGCCTAAATGTCCCAAAAAAATAAATAAATAAATAAATAAGTATAATAGTAAGTTATAATTAATTTATTAATTAAATAAAATAGTCAAAAATATCTAATGTTATTATAGCACAACATTGTACAACCAACAACAACAATAACAAGCCTTTATCCCACTACGTGGGGTCGGCTACATAAATCCTTTTTCTCCATTGTGTCCGGTTAAAAGTCAAATTCACATTTAAATATAATAAAGAAAGAACATTTCTAATATTTTCTAACCAAGCCTTTTTAGATCTACATCTACCTTTCTTAACATAAGTCAAATCTAATACCTCAACTTTCCTAACCGGGTCATCGGAAAGCCTCCGTTTAATCATCTAAGGCAACTCTCTCTAATCTTATCTTCCACTGGAGCTACTCCAACCTTTTCACGTAGATGCTCATTTCGTATCCTATCTCTAAGAGTCAAGCCACTCATCCACCTAAGCATCCTCATCTCTGCATTTAACTTAGTATTATGCTTCTCTTTTAATGGCCAACATTCGGCACCATAAAGCATTGCAGGTCTCACCACCATCTTATAGAATTTTCCCTTAAGTTTGAGGGGTACTCCACCTTGTGTTTGAACACAAGTAATAGCTCTTGCATACATATCTTTAATGATCTGAATATAAGCATTATTAACTCCTTTCTTTTCAAGAACTCTCCATAGCACTTCTCTCGGAACTTTATCATATGCTTTCCCTAAATTAATAAATATCATAGCACAACATTGTACTGTAGAAAAAATGAAATCCTCAAAAATTTTGCATCATGCAAGGGTATATCGGCAAATTGATGGTGTGAATAGCTTCCAAGATAATTTAATTACATAATTAAATAATTATATTACTAAGAACAAAAACCAAAGCAATTCTATTTTAATTAAGCACTTATCCATCTCATCACTATCCACCTGTTCCATAATATAGTTGAAAGTCATTACAGGCTGAAACTGAGAAGAAGAAATAAGAATAAGAAGGAGAAGAGGTGGAAAAGAGAGGGGGCTCGGTATGCAAGAAATAGGAAGGAAAAAAATTGAGAAAAATGGAAGGAAAATAAGAAGGGCATAAGGAAAGAAGAATAAGGGAAAGAATATACATTAAGTAGAAAGGAAAGAAGAAGATGGGTGGGACTATAGTTAGGTGACCCAATTTATCCTTTACTTTAATATTATGGATGGATATACAATTTTGATAAGTAATATAGACAAAAAAATACACATTAAGTAAATCACAAACATCTAATACGTATAAATTTTTATATGTAAATATTAGAAACTCTTTAGTCGATTTTGATGATTTAAATTACGCACTCTTTCATATCATTGAGTATAATTAATATATTAAAGAATGAGTTATATTTTATGACAATTTAGTCAGACTACTTTGCACTCACTCGATCTAGATTACTAAAGTCAAGATGGTTGTTGGTGGAAAATATGTCTAACTAAATTCTTTGGCTCAGTTAAATCTCATGATTAATAGAAAATAGGTCAAAAAGGAGACAATGATGAGGACATCGATCCAAGGTTCAAACATGTGTATCGCCGGAAGCATCGCAGATCGATGGCCACGATTCAGAGCTTATATTTCTAGTTGTTTATGCATTTTATTTTTATGTCTTCCTATTATACCTGTATGTTGAGTTGAGTCATGTTAGGGCCCTGAGGGCAATTTAGTCTTTATTTCTTCTTGTATGATTGAGACCTATATATATGGGTCATTTCTCTTGTAATAGCTAATGAATATTGGAATGAAAAATTTGTGTTTGTTTCTACTTCTTCTTGCATGAGAGCATGAGAAGGGAGAGAGCTCAAGGGGAGCAAATCGCAAGGGCCACCAGTCGTTGGAAGAGTCCTCGGCTCGTGGTTAAATTATTCTATCTTCTCATTCGTATTTACCTCCATCTCCTTCCCCTCCACCACAAGAAATCCCTTCTAAACCCTTATTGCCGCCGCACCTTGGGAGCCCGCCGCCGACCACTTCTACGGCCCCGGCCGGCCACCTTGCCGGCGACTTCACCACCCGTCCGACCCCATCTCTACACAAGTTTCAAATTTGAATTTGAAATTCAAATTTCAAATTCTTTCCTAATTTGGAATTCCAATTTAGGAAAGTTTTCATGATGAATTTCAATTCCAATTTAATTTAAATTGGAGTCATTAAACATATTTCCACCTCATCACCCCAAATTGGAAACTCCCTTCCCACCAATCCCCTCTCCCCTCTTCACATGCCGCCGGCCCCCCTTGAGGGATTCTCCCCATTAATTGCTTGTTTAATACCTCATCCGTTTTGAAATTAGAATTTGATTTCAAAGGTTGTTCCCTCCCAATTTACTTAATCCTGAAATTTAATTTCAGATTTAAGTTTTAAACCTCCTCCCTCTCCCTATAAGCCGCCTAATGTGAAACATAAATGCCATATACTTGCCTATGTGGCAAGATTAATTAAAGCCCAAATCAATTTGGGGAGAGAGAATAGAAATCTGAAATTAAGGAGTAATTAAAGCTAATTCAAATTCAAATTTTGAATTTGAATTGTCATTAATTGGGAGGATTAAATGATTAATTGATTTAAATCTGAAATTAAATTTCAGATTTAAATTAAAGATTATTGGCTTAATTGGAAGGACGAATTTAAGGAGTAATTAATGCTAATTCAAATTCAAATTTTGAATTTGAATTGTCATTAATTGTGAGGATTAAATGATTAATTGATTTAAATCTGAAATTAAATTTCATATTTAAATTAATGGTTATTGGCTTAATTGGAGGGACGAATTTAAGGAGTAATTAATGCTAATTCAAATTCAAAATTTGAATTTGAATTGTCATTAATTGTGAGCCTCTCCTAATTAAGAAATTTCTTTATTCCAAGGAGGAAGGGAGGGGGAGGTGGGGGTTGGTGGGCGTCGGCCTACGGAATGGCCGGCGGCAAGGAGAACTTGGGGAGGAAAAGCCCGAGCTTGGTAGAGGATGAGAAGTTTGGGGAAATCTAGGAATTTCTAACCTCACGCTCTTAAACTTCAAGATCTCAAAGGAGATTGTAGGGATGTCGGAACTCACACAGAGATCCACGAAACTCTCCTCAAGAACTCACATGGAGATCTTGAGAATCTCGGAACTCACAAAGAGATCCGTGAAACTCTCCTCAAGAACTCACAAAGAGATCTTGGGAAAGTCGGATCTCACAAAGAGATCCTTCTGAACTCACTAAGAGATCAACACGAAAATAAAATTTTCCATTATCAATAATCCATCCTCCTAATACAAGAGAGGGGGCCTCTATATATAGGCCTCAAGAGAAATTAAAAGACACATTCGCCCCTTGGGCTTAAATAAAACAAGAGGGTAAAATGAAAAATTGCAAAACTAAATTAAAATACACTTAATAAATGAAAATAAAGCAAAGTGATCTCGGTCGTCGATCTTCAGCTCCTCCTCGGACTGGAATGGACGGTTGGATGTCCGCATCATTCTCCCGGGGTGGAAAGACTCGACTCCGTCAAGTTCGCATCCCGGGTGAGCAACCATGCTTTGATACTAAACTGATGTGAAACATAAATGTCATATACTTGCCTATGTGGCAAGATTAATTAAAGCCCAAATCAATTTGGGGAGAGAGAATAGAAATCTGAAATTAAGGAGTAATTAAAGCTAATTCAAATTCAAATTTTGAATTTGAATTGTCATTAATTGAGAAGATTAAATGATTAATTGATTTAAATCTGAAATTAAATTTCAGATATAAATTAATGATTATTGGCTTAATTGGAGGGACGAATTTAAGGAGTAATTAATGCTAATTCAAATTCAAATTTTGAATTTGAATTGTCATTAATTGTGAGGATTAAATGATTAATTGATTTAAATTTGAAATTAAATTTCAGATTTAAATTAATGGTTATTGGCTTAATTGGAGGGACGAATTTAAGGAGTAATTAATGCTAATTCAAATTCAAATTCAAATTTTGAATTTGAATTGTCATTAATTGTGAGGCTCTCCTAATTAAGAAATTTCTTTATTCCAAGGAGGAAGAGAGGGGGAGGTGGGGGTTAGTGGGCGTCAGCCTAAGGGATGGCCGGAGGGTGAATTTCTGGACAGACCAACAGGGCCGGCGACAAGGAGAACTTGGGGAGGAAAAGCCCGAGCTTGGTAGAGGATGAAAAGTTTGGGGAAATCTAGGAATTTCTAACCTCACGCTCTTCAACTTCAAGATCTCAAAGGAGATTGTAGGGATGTCGGAACTCACACAGAGATCCACGAAACTCTCCTCAAGAACTCACAAAGAGATCTTGAGAATCTCGGAACTCACAAAGAGATCCGCGAAACTCTCCTCAAGAACTCACAAAGAGATCTTGGGAAAGTCGGAACTCACAAAGAGATCCTTCTGAACTCACTAAGAGATCAACACGAAAATAAAATTTCTCATTATCAATAATCCATCCTCCAAATACAAGAGAGGGGGTCTCTATATATAGGCCTCAAGAGAAATTAAAAGACACATTCTCCCCTTGGGCTTACATAAAACAAGCGGGTAAAATGGGAAATTGCAAAACTAAATTAAAATACACTTAATAAACGAAAATAAAGCAAAGTGATCTCGGTCGTCGATCTTCAGCTCCTCCTCGGACTGGCATGGACGGTTGGATGTCCGCATCACCGCCGGCCCCCTTCCTTGGCTTCCCCTCATTAAACTCCATTAAGTGTTAATTGCTTGATTTGAAATAAAAAATTCAAATCAAATTTCCCTCCAAACTCAACCAAGTCTGAAATTAATTCAGATTTTTTTTTTATTAACTCCCTAAAGCAAGCCACCCAAACCTAATTATCTCAAACCCTAGCCCCCTCCTCTGTGCACCCGCCGGCCTCACCATCTCCCCTTGAGAAACCCGCCAGCCCCCTTCCCCTTCCTCTTCCTCCTCCTTCTAACGCAAGGGCTCTCCCTCATCGCCACTTATTTTTTCTATTAATTGGATTTCTCGCCAACGTCGCATGCATGGCAGATCCCGAGTATGAGTGGGGACTAGTATTCAACGCAGACGGAAACCTTAATATCCTACGATCTCCATTCTTCGACGTGGGATTTGAAGACGACGTTACCGTTGGAGATTATTTGGATCGAGTGGTTCCTACCCTTGTGAGCGTCATCAACCGCCAACGTCTGAAACTACGATTGGAGCATCAACAGTCGATCATTCCCGTCATCCTCGCCACCGTCAACCATTCCGTGGTTCAAGGCCCTTGGGGTTGCTACCGTCCTCGTGGCATCGTCGGGTTTGCTAAAGACCTTCTTCCGCTAAGCCTAGTATAGTTGAGTGATCCATCCCCAAGGTAAAAACTCTCATTATTAAGTTGCGGATTGTTGATTAATAGCTTTTGGTATTGCTACTATCTTTGATTATCTATGAATTTTGGCTAATCTACATGTACTTCCTCGCCTAAGCTAGTTGAAGACTAAGATTCTTAGATAAATTTGCTTGTTATTTCAATAAGTTCTTAATTGAGATTTCTTTATCAATCATTCTTAAAATTTCTCAACAAGCGCCTTGCAAGTGGTATTACATCAGACAACCTTGCTACAATTTGGTAAAAAGAAATATGTAAAATTGCCAAATACCATGTAGAAAAGATGATTAGCTGATTTGTTATTCAAGGGGTAAAAACATCACAAATTTGCACATTAGTTAAGAAGGATTTGGTCTTTGAATTAATCCCTAAGAATCATAAAATTTTATATTTGGAGAAACTTAAAGAAAGAAAGAACTAATGTGGAATAAAAATACTTGAAGCAGAATTTCTATATTACAGATTTAATTATTTTAGGAAAGGGAAATATTTATATGCAGGTTTCAAACATCTAATTTCTAGAATTCAGAATTTGACAATAGCGATTCATACAAGGAAAAGCAAAAATAACATGGGTTTTGCAATGTCAGTTAAACGAATATTTCTACTCTTGTAGGCATGCCTACCATGGCTATGGGTCATTGTTACGATTTCACGCATAGATTTCATTAGTCCCAAGCCAATGTAATTAGAGATCAGCTGAATCAATAAACAGCGGGTAAAATAAAAGTAACCATCAGTCCAATCAGATGTCAATGAACAGAACAACGCTAAAAAATATACTGCAAAATTTGTATCAGTTACATTGGAATTACAATAGTGTTAGGACATAGAAGTTCTGAGAATTTGTCAAGAACATGCCAGTATATCTCCTGCAGGGATGCCAAGCCATTGTTGAATCATCTGCAGACATGAGAGAGGTTTTAATAAGAATCACTGTTAAATTCTAAAAAGAAAAAGAACTTAAAGGCCAACATCTTTAAACTAACAAGACATAATAAGGAAGTTTTCATAGAAGGTCTTACAGAAGCCCAATGCAAACGCAAGGATGAGGGTGTCAAAACAAGAACAGGCCAGGACTCACTAAGGCTAGAAGCAACTGCAAGTGCCTGCACTGACAAAAAAAAATTATTCAATTAAAATTAGGAAAATCAAAGTAAAATAATTCTACTTACTACAAATGCTAGCCAGTCTGCACTCTAGTTAAGCAAAGAAACATTCATCAAGTTTGATTATTTTTCACTTTACAGTTTATTCTAACCTATCGTCCAACCATAAAAAATTGTACTGCTATCCAGCGGCAAATTCTAATTATTTTCATTTTCCATGAGTATCCAATAAAGGTTTACAAAAATTTGAGACAAGTATAACAGTCATGCTCACCGTTATAAACAGGAAGGATTCACATGAATAAACAAAAATTCAAAAAATAAAATAAAACAAAATAAAAACCCAAATGCTCCCAAGTCATCCAGAAGAGTGGTTGAGAGAGAAACCCCAGCTTGACCTTTCTTTGAAATGGTAAAGCATGCTTAATGATCTGCTTTGCCTATCTCCAAGACAATATAGAAATTCTCCAATGCAATATAATTTCTTACCCATAACAAAGACCAATTATTCCTTCAAAGATCCAAAATTGATGGACGTAGTTTTCAATGTATAAAAACAAATTACTTCTTCCACTTCATTATAGTTATCTACATCAAAACAAGCATATGGGTAAATTTTCATCTTCAATAAAGGCTGACAATAATAAAATAAGGCTTCATCTGGACCGAGAAGAGATTGGACATTACTGATGCAATGCTTGCATAGACGGGAGTTGCACATATCAAATGAATGATTGTGTAATGAACCGTTGGGTGGCCAATTCAACCGAACCGGCCAACCCACCTTTTAATAGCCGCGACCCCAAAAGGGGTCGGTATTGGATGTTTCGCGAAACAGAGCGCGGAAGGGGGGCGGATGACCGGATCTTCACGCGAAGGCTTGGGGAGACTTTCTTACGCCAATTTTAGCAAACGAACGCGTTGGAGGGTGAGATTTAACAACTCCTTTTCGTTCTTATTGTTATAGAAGCAAAGATTTTTGGGAGAAATTGCAAAGAACGAGAGAAACGATCGAGAAAAAGAAGGAAAAAGGTTTGTAGAATTTTCTTCCGGATTTTTGTATAAATTTCCTTCGTTTACTTCGTTTAAAGTGAACAATATGTTTCTTAAAGGTAGAGGAAGAGAATTGAAGCAAAGAGAGAATTTTTGGAAGAGGAAGAAGGATTTTTGGGAGATTTGGAAAATCCCATTGTAAGAAATTTCTATCATGAAACTATTCTTGAGTTTTATTTGATAAAGCAAATTCATGAAAACTTTATTTCTTGATGATAGAGATTTGGAGAGAGGTTCAAGGTAACACCCTTCGTCGAAGGCCTAAAAAGTTCAAAGTGGGTAATTATAATAATGAAATTCAAATTTTAGCATTATTCTTCTGCTTTCAAAGTTTTAATTTAAAGACTACAATGTACGAAATGTTGAAAGATTAACTGCCTAAGTAATTGTAATTATTATTCCAATAAGAAATAAATGAATTGAATAACATATGAATGAAAAGAAAAAACTGTATGTATTAAAGAAATATTGAAAAGAAACGACATATGAAATAGAATAGAAATGTTATGGTGAATGTAAAAGAAAGGAAAAAGGATATATATGAATATTTCAGGAGTTCACCTCCTTATGGTACTGGCTGGGGACGCCGTACTCGTGCACGAAAAAGGAAAAGGAAAAGGTTATGGAAAAGGAAAAGGTTATGGACATGGAAAAGGTAATCAAATGGAAAAGGTTGTACCTTCGGGTACTTTGAGACGGTGCTCCTATGCAAAGTAAATGGAAAGAAAAGAAATATGAATGAAACATTAAAGCTATAAAATGTTTTAAATTGTTTTGAAAGAAATTATCAAGAGATGTAAATTATTGAAAAGAATGAAATAAATGTTAAGAAATAACACGATGCCTATTATAGAATAATAATAGTGATTATTAAATAGTTACCCACTGAATTTATTTAGTAAACTCAAACCACGAGTTTAAATGTTTCCGGTAATTCCTAAGAAAAGAAATGACAAAAAGAGAAGAACATGTTTACAGAAGACGTCGTCCAAATGACAACAAGTAAATTAATTTTTTGTGTTTAGTGGCTCTTCAGTTAATAGAAAAGTTTTTGATGATGAGTTATTATTATATTGATGGAAATGTACTATCGTCCGACTTTTCGTACCCGCCTCGTTAGATCGAGCATCCGGGCCGGATCGTGACAGATTGTTACAACAGTGCACAATTCAAGTAGCAAATGGAGCAAAACTTTGGTAGTAGCATTTGAAGAGTAATTCTTCAAAACAACAAACATAGAGGTGACTAGAAAAATTCCCAATAAATATGAGCAAAATATAAAATTAAGTTATCATTAATATTGAACGAAACATTCATGAGATTCAACCCAAAAGATATAATGGTGCAATATAAATTAAAGATGTAAAAAAGCTTCTAGCACATTGAATTTAAACTTATAATTGCCTGTAATGTCTTTCCAAGCCCCATTTCATCCGCCAACAGAGCACGTCCGCCATGCTGTAACACAAACCTATAGCATTTGGAGAACCATGATAAGATTGTATTATTGCCACATACTAAAACAATAGGATCATTCAGCGAGCAACAAGAATATGTAGCCAGCATGATCTCAGAATGAAATTCCAAGGCTTGCTACATGTAATAATCATTCCAAACACTCAAAAAGTAGCAGGGAGAGTAACGTGAAACTATATTTATTCCAATTTAGATAATTAATAAATTATATTTAAAAGCAATTTTAAGCATCATTCTGAGACTCAAAACAATAACAATAATAGCATCAGCAAAGACATTAAAGGCTTTTCGCCCTTCTTTTAAGGGAAAACTTATAGATTTGAACATGTCATCAGGGACAGAACCACGTTAGTGTGAGAGTGGACAGTTGTCCACCCTTAAAAAAATACTTATTATGACAGTAAATTCGAAAGTCCCCCCCTCCCCCGAAAAATTTTAATTTTCCCTTCTGCCCACGTGCGTGACGACTACAAAACAATGCCCTGTTGGCTCTCGACTCTCTTGCTTCCACTCTATTTGACTATAAGCTGCTCGGCCTTCGCTTGATACTTGCACCGCACGAGTCACACCATTGCTCCTGTGCTCGGCCTCCTGACGGCGCTGCTCCCGCCCATGATCTACCTCCTCCACACCTCACGCTGCTGCTCTACTCTGATGCTCCGCTCCTCACACAAGTTTAGAGGCATTTTTTTATCAGCTTCTCTCTGGACTCTACTTTTACCCCTTGTGTTAAGCTAACTGCTATTCTGATTTCTAAATGATCATGTTTTGGGTTTTCTGTTTGTGAATAAAAGATGTTAGGTCTAGAGATCCATTTCCAGGTAATGTGCTTTCATGTTTGTATTTGTTTTTGAAAAATCTAATATTTCTTTCAAGTAAAATTATTTTTTTCTTTCAGATGACAATAATTTTAATTCGTGATAAATGAAATATTCCCTTGTGTGGTATACATTTTAGACTTTTATCAGGCATATTTAAACCGTAAAGTTCATTATTTTTATCTACGTTTTCAGTTACTACTACATAATCTATTTTCATTATTTTTCAAAGACAAAAAAGCAGTGAAAATGGTTGATAGAAGTTAAGTATTTTTTAATCTTTTTGTTGTTATTTATCTCAACGTTCTTAGCATATTTTGAGGTTATTTTGTGATAATTTATTTAAATCGCTCATCCCCTGAAATACATAGTTATCTTTTTTATGTGAGAGGATTTACATGGATTGTTTCTTGGGCTTAGAAGTTATTGTTAAGATTATGAAAAGAAGCAACTTAGTGAAAGCATAAAGTCAATTAAAAAACATGCTAAATGTAACACAAAACATACAATCTATTCTCTAAGTTGTGATAACATTAATTCAAGGTACATTATTATTGAATGAGGCCTGCAATGCTTTATGGTGCTGAATGTTGGCCATTAAAAGAGAAGCATAATACTAAGTTAAGTGTGGCAAAGATGAGGATGCTCAGATGGATGAGTGGCTTTACCCTTAGAAATAGGATATGAAATGAGCATATACGTGAAAAGGTTGGAGTAGCTCCAGTAGAAGATAAGATTAGAGAGAGTCGCCTTAGATGGTTTGGTCACATAAAAAGGCGGCCTTCCGATGACCCGGCTAGGAGAGTAGAGGTATTAGATTTGACTTGTGTTAAGAAAGGTAGGGGTAGACCTAAAAAGACTTGGTTAGAAAACATTAGGAATGACCTTTCTTTATTAGATTTAAACGAGAATTTGACTTTTAATAGGACACAATGGAGAAAAAGGATTCATGTAGCTGACCCCACGTAGTGGGATAAAGGCTTGATGTTGTTCTTGTTGTTGTTGTACATTATTATTGAATGATGTCATAAGTTGTTCAAAAAGATCTAAGAAGATAAATTTCAACCTTCAATTCGAATCATTTGGGTTTAATTTCTGGAAATGAATGCCTTTACATTAGGTAGTTCTGGAAAATTTTATAATTTGGAGTTGAAGAAAAACTTCAAATAGTTAATGTAAATTAGATGCAATTTGGTCCGAGTTGTGCCCATCAAATTGTCACCAAAGCTTCATTATGGTAAATGCAAGTAATTCAACTATAAAAAAATGATTTGATCTGCAATTTTATGCAGTTACGATAAGCTAAGAACTAATAGATTGAATTAGAATAAGAATAAAAAAAATTCACCATTACTGTAACAAATCATTCACTTCAACATTTATAAATAGATCAAATATTAGTCACTAATAAGAGTTTAACTAGCAGCAGCTTGAGCTAAAGATCAAAATCAGCAAATATCATGAATTCAGTGGAAGCATTTAGTTAGTTGGTTTATTTATCAGCGCATGGTCTTAAATAACTAGCACTGACTGAAAATATTTAGAACTGCTTCATTTTCTTCCTAATCATAACGACAAAATAAAGAAAGTTACATTGGCAAATGCTAGTTCAAATTTGAAGTTAACTTAACCATAGGTTCAAAAAGAACTTATCATGCTGCGGCTACTGAAACCCAATAACGGCGAAATACCTCTCCACCTTATAGATAATGCCTTCCTCTCCAAACATAGACCCGCGACTGCCAATTTCTCCTCATCCGTCAACCCATTAACGGCGAAATACCTCTCCACCTTGTAGATCCACCCAAAGGCATCCTCTCCTTCAAATACTGACATCTTCAACTTTCTCACCTTCGGATCTCCCCCGTTTCCCCGTATTCCGCCATAGTTTCCCTTTTCACAAGTGTTTTGTTCCCCTCCATGTCTCCCGGTCTTCCCTTGCACATTCATCTTCAAACCCTTCTTCACTTTCATCCTCTTTTGTCAAAATTCAGCACCCCTCCTTCCATAATTTCTCTCTTTTCTCTTCCAACCAGTCCCCCCTTTCTTTATGTTCCCTATTCCCACCTATCTCCATCACTTTCCCTCCTACGAACATCAGAATTCATAGTTCTTCCCACTAGTCCCTTTGCCTCCAACGCCGCCATTTCAATTTGATTCTCGAAGATCTTCTTCATCATCAGATGAAGATCAGAAATTGTCTTCCATCAACGAAACCTTGCCTTCCACGGAAGAGAGTTGATCTTCCATCATGGATTTGATTTGGCTCATCTCCCCTTCGAAACGTTCCTCCAATGCATCAACTTTCTTGGCCACCATAACAAAAATCTATATATTAGATCCAAATTTCAGCAAGATCTCTCCTTCTGGTCAAAATTCTTCCGCTGAATTTTCAAAAAAATCAGCCCACAATGGTCCAGGAATTGCTCTGATACCAATTTGATAGGAAATACTTGAGTTCGCAAGTAATCCTATCGGATTTACTTGAGTTCGCAAGCAACCCCACGAATATTGGTGAAATCAGTGAGAAAGAACACAAGCTAGGCAACAAAATCAACTCAAAACAGTAGATTTTATTAGGGAAATCGAAGTAAAGCAAAAGAAAAGCAAAGATACAATTGATCCTCAATTCAAGAGGAGGATCGTTCTCTCTCAATCTCTAGACAATGAATCTAGAGCCCAAAACCCTAAGAGAACTCCAAGAGAATAACTCAAATCATGCATACCCTAACCCTAACCTCTCATCTTCTTTAAATACATATCTTCATAATAAAAAGCTTCCTAAAATAAACCAAATTCAAATTAACCTCCAAGGCTTTAGCTGCCCCCTTCTCTCTCTCTAATTGCCGCCCAAGGGGTGGCCCACATGTTTGGGCGGAAGGCTCTTAAGGAGGAACAATTATTAGGTCCTCCGACCGGACGTAGAGGAACGTCCGGTCAGCACTAAAATCCCGCCAAAAAACTCGGTATTGCTAGCTATTATTTGGTAATAATGAGAAATACCGCTCTATGAAGATCAATACCGAGTTATACCAAGCAATACCGAGTTATACAAAAAAATACTGAGTTTTTTCTAGGAAAAACTCGGTATTTTTTTGTATAACTCTGTATTGCTCGGTATAGCTCGGTATAACTCGGTATTGGGTCTTCACATAATGGTGTTCCTTGTTATTGTTTGGTATTGCTCGGTATTTCTTGTTTTTTTGCGCAATTTTAGCTCCGACCGGACGTAGCTCTACGTCCGGACGGAGGACCTAATAATTGTTCCTTAAGGAGGTGGCTTGGGCCGCCTTCTATAGACCTAAATCGGCCAAACCTGGGACGGTTCGATTGGTTCACCCTGAATCGTAACAAACAGCCAGTGGAGTTTTCGATTGAATCTCTATGATCTTCATCATCATCTCCTCCAACCTTCCAAATCGGCTCTCCATTGTTGAAAGCCTTTCTTCCATGATTGAGAACTTCTCCATCTGCGATTTGATTTTCACCACTTTGCCTTTTAAAGCATCCACCTTCTTTGCTGCCATCACTTCAAAAACCCTGGCTCTGATACCAATTTGACGTGCCTTCAAAGTAAAAAAGAGCAAATAAAAGAGAAGAAAAGCATATGAACACAAAGATAATAGTTGTTTTCTGATTTCACTTTAAAAAATAAAGATACAATTGATCTACTATTTGAGAGGTAAATTAGCTCTCCTACAAACCCTAGACGTCGTTAGGAACTCACAATAAACACTAAGAAAATAAATTCAACAATATCATAAACTATACCCTAGACAACTCCTCTTTAAATAGCCATAAGCAAAATAACAGAAATTGAATCTTCCTAATCAGCATAAACATAATTTAGGAAACTTTCATAAATAATTAGGTCAACATCCTAATTAGCCTGAACATAATTTAGGAAACCATCCTAATCAATTAAACCCTTCCTAAATAGCATAAACAATTAAGAAATATTCCTAAACAATTTCCCCTTAATTAAAAACATTCTTAAATAGCTCTCCTTGATTAGGAACCTTCCTAAATAGCTTCCCCTTGATTAGGAATATTCCTAAACCGCTTATCCTTGATTCCTATTCCTTACATAATGACTAATAGCTCCCTTGGGCCCTCAAGGTGGGCCCCCCGGCATATCAATTTCTTACCAATGTTGAAGGGAAATTCATTGGATCTGCAGCCAATAATCGAAATGAGCTTCATCATTTTAGAAAAAAAATGTTGCACTACAAGAAAAACTAGCATCAATAGTACAATCCATGAAACAATGGGAAAATTAAATGAATGGAGAAACCATCAAAGCACTATTTAATGTATTTCATGTATGAATTTATTGAGACAATGAAAATGCAGCCATGCATGGCAGTCATAATGCAGCCTTTCAAATCATAAGTAACACCTACCTTACTCCTTCACGCTGAAATGGCAAAAGTTTTGATTCCAAGGAGCTTGGTATCCTATCATATAAAGCTTCCATAAAGCGATTTAGTCAGTCCAACATATTAACTAAAATTTATATAATTAAATGATTATACAACTCAACACCCTATAAACGTACAAATTATGATATTCAGAAGTATCATATGAAATTGTACTCGTAATCATGAAAGACTTTCACTTAAGGATAATAAAAGAAAAAAAAATTGTAGAAACTATAATATTCCTGTACTAAGATTTTCACCTACAACACAACCATAACATATATTCACAAACTCACCTAAAAGGTTTGGGGCAGCATTTGCAGCAGCAAGCGCACGACATACCAATGGGTCTAGACTCTGCAACTGAATGATATGAAACCTTAATAAGCTAACTTAAATATTTTTAGGTCAGAGTATAAATATATAAGCAGTATGATATGATTACCATCAAATATATATAGATTACCTTGATGTGAAGCCATAAGAACAAATATCAACAATATTTACAATTTTCATTTCTTAGGCAGTTTCTCAAACAGCAAATTGCATGTTACCTCTACATTAGCACCACTCACTTCACCAAAAACTTCTTCAGCTATCTTCAAAGAGGAAAGAGGGAACGTCCATAACCTGTAAAGTATGATTCATAGTACAAATATAAGACGGTGTTCAAAGATGAATGAAACACTAGTGTATCCAAAGATTCATGTCACCACATGATTTAATAATGCTATGTAAACAACCTTTCTTGTGGTCGCCAGCTAGCTTTTGGAACTTTGTGAACTGCCTGCACTAGAATCTGCGACATAATTTAAGCACTTGAGAGGAATACTCTGAATTTAGTATGACAACACCAAAACACAAAAGAGAAACATGATCAGTACCGGATTATAAGGGAACTTTGCAGCAATGAGACCAGAAGAATGAAGATAAAATCTAACAAAGAAATGAGGCAAGTCATCTGTAGCATGAATTTCAGCATGATTTAAATTAAATTTATGAGTAAGAATGAAATAATTCACACGCTAAATTAATCAAAGGAAGATATTATATAGGCTTTGTAGAAAGGCCAGTGTTGAAGAGTCAAATACGTCGTTCAATATTTTACCAAAAAATTTGATAGATGGACTTACTGGTGCCTAGAGAGATATCATCAAGCAATCCTGAGGGATCATCAACCTATGAAAAAGAGAAAATTAGAAAGTGGATTTAGAACCTGGCACAAATTACTTAATATGCTGCCAAAATACCACGAAGAAGAAAAAAATGGGAAACTTAAAAGCTTTTTTAAAACAAATTCTAGCAATAATGCTAGAGAAAGAACACCACGTTCAGTAAAGTGTTAAATTGATTGGTAAATATATTAGCTTGGAAGATTAATAACACTCGTTAAATACCCTTGTCATATAAGAACAAATTGCAATAAACGAATTTTAATAAATTAAGTCATGCAAATTTAACCCAAGCATAACTAATGTAACTTAACCATAATTTAAACAAAGCATATTTAATTAGAGGCACGGATGGATTCAACAAAAATCAGCAAAATTGGTCAGAAAAGTAATGCAAAAGGGCTTTCATAGTGATGCAATGCACCATACTCGTCAGATTCAAGAACATTGCTATATAACTTAACAAGTTGAAATGGTTTTTGTGAATTTGGGAAAAAAACCTCATTGTTTCCTCATGTCAAAACTCACTATGTTATAACTAGCTACTAGTTTTTAACATTTGATTAATATTGCATATTTTAACAAAGATGATATTTATTGGTGTTATTATATAAAAAGCAAGAGTGACAAAATAAATAAGATGTAATCACAAAAAAGAAGAAGAATAGTATAAACACAATGAAAACCAAATTGCTGCGATAGAAACTAGACAAACTGTCAATACAACTGATGATGAAGATTACCATCTTTCTTGGAGCAAAATGAAAAAAAAAAATAAAAATTAAGCTATGGTTATTTTGATTTCTTTGTTTTAAGCATTGAGATAAGTAGTTGTCTGATCCATTAGCATAATTAACTATCAAGGATATCCATAATTAAATGGATGTAAGAAATTTAAGACAAAACTACCTAAATTGGTGAATCTAGCTAAACAATAAATAGATATGAATTGTCTCTTATCTTTTTTATAAATAGAACGCCTAAAGATGATATTTTTCAAGTCGGAAGCAATCAAAATCTAAATTCTTCCTTAATCTCTCTCTCCCCCTTTACGGATTTCAACCAACAAACCACATGAAGCGTCTTTTTCTCTCCCCTCTCAATTTGGCATGTTATACAAAGCAAACTTCCAAGACCCTAAGACACGTATTTCCAAGCATCGTGCCACTGAATTCTTCATCCCACTTCACACCGGTAGGCTAGAGAACATCATATTATCTTAAATTTTTTTCATTGAAGCTCTAATCTTTCTTCTAAGATAATTTTTTATTTGTTCAAAACATCTTTCACACCCCCTAATTCTAGCTAAATTCTGAGTCAAAAGAGGACTGAGATGACGAGCTCACTCTCGTGCAAATATAACAATGTCTCAAGCAAATCCTAACAACTCAAAAATATAACAGTCATAGTTAACATCAACAAGTTCCAAAAAGTGCCTAAAATCAAGCACAATATTGATTCCAAGGTTTCCTCCGAAAATTTAGAGGCTGCAGAAGATAATAAACAAGTATGGCAATGAAGCAAAAAGGCTTCAACACTGCAAATGTTCAAGCCTGCATCCAAAGAGTAGGAACATTGATCTCCACAAGCTAATCATAAGAAAGATAAACAACCAACATCAATTGGGATGGAATAAATTGTCCTTAACTACCATGAAAATTATCAAAGCTCCTCAATATATATGACAAGTGTTGGAGAATTTTTGTATCCTCGAACGGATTGCATATTTTATAATCGGGCATGGCATAAGAATACGATATATTACCCCGGAGGGTAAAAATATCATTTTCTCATGGGCTCAATAATAAAATTTACAATTATTTAACAGAGAATGTGCGTCAACAACAAGTTCATAATGTCACCAAAACTGCTATCCTTAAACAAGCGCACTACAATGCCTACTTTGCTAAGAAATATAGGAGTCCCTATAATACCCAAAAATTATGCAAAGTTACTCTTCCTCTAAAAATTATACTCTATTTTTTTCGCACATCCCAAAAATAAATAAAAATATTTTTATAAAATCCTACATAGAATCATTATACATATATAAGTATTAGTTTTATACAATTCATTTAATAATTTAACTAACTACAGAATATTAGTTAAATTTTAATCTTCTCTTATTAAAGTTATTGTAGTAGTAACTAATGTCCCAACACAAAACAACCATCATTTCCACCTTACTAAGCATGTAACAGTGGATCTCCTATAGGATGGCTGTGATGTGTCATAATAGAAGAGAAATAAAGTTTAAATGTTTACAAATATACATATTTACTAAAACCTAAATATCATCATTCCCTGTTTTCCCATCCCCTGGTTGTAGGAGCCTAAACAGAGAAGTGCTGGGAGCTGAAACCGTAAGGGAAAAGAAGACAAGAAAAAAAAAAAAGAAATGAGGAAGGTTTAGCTTAGGTAAGGAATCTGGTTTTTCACAATATTTCCAATGAATTGAGTTTGGATTTGACTTAATAAACATAAAAGATTGAATGAGATGAAATCATTTCAAGGTAAAAACATCACTATAAAGTTATTTTGTATTAAATTGAGTTATTTATTTAGAAATGGTTATAAATTGAGGAAATCAACTTTTAGGTTGTTTGCAAAAGATCAAGATATTAGAGAAATAGAAAAAAGAAAATATGTTCTGAGGAGAACCTAACAATTTATATGAGAAGCTTAATCCTAAAATAAGGAAAAAAATATATATATTCACAGAACTAATATTTATAAACTTTTATAAGTATATAGACCTATTATATATATGTTTATAGAACTTTTTCATATTGAGCATGTCATTAGCACATGATGCTGCTAGTAAAACTACAACACTTTATATGATCACATATTCACATGTTTAAATAATTTCAAAATATTTCTAATTAATTCGTCATAAGGCTATTTAATCAAATATGAGACATAATTAAGTATCCAAATAATGACTTTGTATATATCATGTTTTACCTTTGATGCATATTAATATATTTGGTTGATAACAGGTACATTTCAATGCTAAGTATTTAGAGTGCTCATGATAATGATGTCAAAAATAAAGAAAGTCTAATGAAAGGTCATGGCATGTGGGATGTGTTGGCAGAAGAGTGACAACCTATTCAGTGAGAAGAAAAACTTATGATGACATGATGTAATGCCAGAAAATTTAGGTAAGAATCAAATTAATTACAATTTTATTTATGTTAAGAAACAATTGTTTTTGTGGTAATAAATATTGGATTAAATCAAATTAAATAATTTCTTAATTTCAAGAGATGCTCTCTTTGGTTGAAATCAGTTATTGTGGGCCCTCCTTATCTCTATCTACATCTTCCCAAATCCCTTCTCGAGAGAATTTCACGCATACCAAAAGTCTTCTCACGGAACGATTGAAGAACCGCCATCAGGAAGCCTGAAGGAGTCGGCACAGTGCAGGAAACACTGTGCATTTGTTCGGAGATAGTTACTGTAGCCAGGATCGCAGAAATTTGTTATAAGCTATTTCAATACTGTGCTGCTATCCTGAAGAGAGCAATTCGGTAAGAATTTGAGTAGAAAGGCTTGTTGAAGCATTCGGCCAAGAGTCCTGTAGCATATTTCTGTGGAATGCTTAGAGTAGACTTCGGCTGAGTGCAGAATTTGTTTCTTTGGTTGGCACAATACTTGAGACCACTGTAACAATTCAAGAACTATTTGAAAATCAGCACAGTGACTTTGGAACAGTGGGAATTTGAAGTGCTAAATCTTGTAGCAGAGTTTGGTTGGCAGGTATGAAATTTTTTATAGAGAATTTTATAAATTCTTTAAGAATGTACTAATGGAAATTAGTGAACATTGAAATCTAGAATTTAAGGTGATTAATATGGAATTTTGTGATTATTCGTAGTTAGATTAAAAGGTGAGAAGGAAGCTTATAAAAGGAATATATTTATGCAGAAAGAAAGTTTTGAGGTAGTTTATCAAAGGAGAAGATTTCGTGGTGTAGAATTAGAAGAGGGCATTCAACAAGAAGGTAAGTAAAGCAAAGATTAATGTTTAAATAAACTTATATGTTATTTTTCATTTATTTTGATATAGAATATTTTCTTCACACCTTTAAATATGACATGATGTTTATATCTTTATTATGATATAATTCCAAGTCAATGTTTTGTAAGGTCATTGGACAGTTTTCTAAGGTGATCTTTCTTGAAAAACTTATGTATATTAGCCTTACACAAGATATGTCATGAATGATAATGAAGACTGATATGATATGAATTATGAAAGAATGTTGAATACTAAATTAATGTAAAGTTTGGCTATGAATAATATATATCTTATCATTGTAGTTGGGACAAAAGGGTTCTCATATCAGAACTACATGATAAGTGGGGCAAAAGGGACCCCAGAGAATTATGAAACCTGCATAGCAGGTAAGGCAAAAGGGACCCAAAAGAGGCAAAATGGACCTCTATGTAATTCAATGGCGATAATGCCAGGTTTACCTAGGCTCCATTGAATAATGTTATGAAAATATAATTAAATCTTTTACATAAAATTTATATTCAACAAAGATTCAAAAGATAGCAAAGCATGATATTGATCAAGACTTGTAATGTTTCAATAATAATTTTCAATGTTGTAATCATTTATGTTATACTATTTTAATTGCTAATTAATCCTGCATTACTTGCTGAGCCTCATAGCTCACCAGAACTTTCTTCTGGCTGTTGTTATAGGAAAGGGAAAAGAGAAGATTGATGCAAGCTAATTTATGCAAGTGTTTCTTCTTTTCATATTAGGTTACCTTTTGTTAGTAAGTTTAATTTTCAAGATACTAAAGCAAATAAGACATGTATTACTTTGAAATTATTTGGTTTTCCTTAGTGGCTCTGTATTAGGTTTTGGATGAAACTTAGGAATTGGTACATGCTTCCTTTATTGTATTAGATGAAGTTTATATGATCTTTTATATTAAATCATAATGCAATGTTTAGTGATAGAAATGTATGTTTATTATTGTTACACTCTACCGTACTGTTAAGGGGTACTGTGGGGTATTACAAAAGTGGTGTCAAAGCAAATATTTAAGATTCTGAGAATTTAAGGAAGCATAAGAAAAGTGAATTATTTATGAGGATAAGATTAGATGTGATGGAATTATTACAGAGCCTAGGAGAGTGTAATAAATCTAAATCATAATGAGTCTAATTTCATTGATTTATAGGTAGCCATGCTTAATTTTCAATATGACTAATATGTCAGTATATTAAAGTAATGTCTAAATGGGGATTCATGATTATATAAATGCATAACTCTTAATGTAATGTGTTACAGATTTAATGGCTGAAAGAATACCTGAAAGAGAGGAAGGTCAGTCATCCCAACCTATTAGGATCTCTGAAGATCCTAAAAATGTGACACCAGTAGGAGGCAGTGCACCTAGGATAAATCCTGCACCTGTAGGGATGGAGGCTATAAATGCAATGTCAGGAAATATGATGCAACTACAGATGATGAGTATGATGATGCAGATGATGGAAAAGATGCAGTATATGGTGGGATCTACAACACCTGGTGTTCCACCTGTAATTACACCAGTTACTCCTACCACTCCTGGTAGTAGTACAAATGTGGAGGCAGGTGATCCTGTTAGTGCAGAAGTGGATAAGCATCTAAAACTTTTTCAGAGTTTAGAACCTCCACTGTTTAAGGGAGGAGTGGATGCCAGAAGTGCTGAGGACTGGATAATCAGAATAGAGAAAGTTTTAAATGGAATGAGATGTCCTGAGAATAGAAGAGTATCTCTAGCAATTTTTATGCTAGAGGGTGAAGCAGAAAGATGGTGGAGAGGACAGCAACTGGAGAAATTCAGAGGTAGATCAAAGGAACAAATCATGTGGGAAGAATTTGAGCAAGTCTTCAGAGAGTGGTATGTTCCTCCATCAGCTAGAACAGGCAATGCAAGAAAGTTTTGTAAACCTTAAGCAGGGAGACTGTTATACAGTATGAAGCAGAATTTACAGCTCTATCAAGGTATGCTCCGCAGCTGATCAGTACTTCAGAGGAAAAATGTTACAGATTTTTGAAGGGTCTGAGGGATTCATTGCGGCAGCCTTTAATTCCTCTTCGCATAAAAGAATTTTCTGAATTAGTGGAAAGTGCCAGACTTCTAGATAATGACATCGAAGTGGTTAAGCAGAAATGGGATAATAACGATAGAAAGAGACAAAGTGATCACATAAGCGGATCATCCAAAAGACAGAAATTCCAACAAAATCAATATCAAAAGCCACTGAGATTACCAGCAATACCTATTTGTACAACCTGTGGAAAATCTCACCCAGGGAGATGCCTGATGAATTTAGGAAAGTGTTATTTATGTGGAGAATCAGGTCATATCAAGAGGAACTGTACAAGGAATGGTCAAAGAGGAACAGAAATTAGAGGCAGTCAAAGGGCAAATCATTACAGGGGTGCAAGACCACAGATGAATCAACCTGCTTTGAAGATAAAAGGAGAAACCTCAAGTGAAGCAGTAAGATCAGCACCAGCTAGAGTTTTTGCTTTATCTTCCCAAGAGGCCAAAGACTCTTCTGAGGTGGTAACAGGTACTTTAACTATCTCAGATTTACCTGCTAAAGTACTTTTTGATTCTGGGGCATCGCATTCCTTCATAGCTGAAATATTTTATAAGAAAGTGTACATGGAACCTGTCATTTTTACTCCGGGGTTAAGTGTTAGATTACCTGCGGGTAATTATTTGAATGCTAGTACCAGATGTTCAATTAATTTTGAAATAGCTGGTAGAAATTTTCAAGCAAATTTAATAGTACTCCCATTAGTAGAATTTGATATAATTCTGGGAATGAATTGGTTAATCAAGTACTTTGCAATTATTGAATGTTGGAAGAAGAATGTCAGATTTGATTTGCCTGGAGAAGAAGTATTTTATTTTCAATGTGATAGAGGTGCAATTTCTTCATTGATTGCTTTTAGTCAGGTGCTTAAAAATCTAAGAGCTAGTGAATTAACTTTCTTAGCAAAGTTAGAAGCTACAAAAGAGGAAAGTAATGATATACATTCCATTCCTATAATGAATGAATTTGTAGATGTTTTCTCAGAAGAATAGAAGGATTTACCTCCAGAAAGAGAAGTGGAATTTTTAATAACTTTGCAGCCTAGTACAAATCCAATTGTAAAAGCACCTTATAGAATGGCAACCAAAGAATTAAAAGAGCTGAAAGTTCAGTTGGTTGAACTGATTGAGAAGGGTTTTATCAGACCTAGTTCATCCCCTTGGAGTGCACCTGTGTTATTTGTCAAGAAGAAGGATGGCTCAATGAGACTCTGCATTTATTACAGAGAATTAAACAAGGTGACAGTTAAAAACAAGTATCCTCTTCCCATAATAGATGATCTATTTGATCAGTTAGCAGGTGCTTCTGTTTTCTCCAAAATTGATTTGAGATCGGGTTATCACCAAGTTAGGGTGAAAGAATGTGATGTGGAGAAGACTACTTTTGGAACAAAATTTTCAGACCAATGCCCCTGCAGTATTTATGGATATAATGAACAAAATTTTCAGACTTTATCTGGATCAATTTGTTATTGTATTTATTGATGACATATTGATATATTCTAAGAATGATAAGGATCATGCAGATCATTTGAAGATTGTTCTAAATTTATTGAGGCCATATAAACTGTTTGCTAAGTACTCCAAGTGTGAATTTTGATTGAAAGAAATTTCATTTCTGGGACATTGTCAGTGGAGAAGGAATATATGTTGATCTAGAAAAGATTAAAGCTGTAGTAGAATGGCCAAGACCAAAAAATGTGGCAGAGATCAAAAGTTTCTTGGGATTGGCAGGTTACTATAGAAGATTCGTTAAAGGCTTTTCTCAGATTGCTTTGCATTTATCCAAGTTAACCAGGAAGGATATTAAGTTTGAGTGGACTAATGATTGTGAGCAGAGTTTTCTCGAATTGAAGCAATGTTTGATAACTGCACCAGTGCTGACAATTCCTTCTGGAACTGAGGGATTTCAGCTATACAGTGATGCTTCTTTAAAAGGATTGGGTTGTGTGTTAATGCAGAACAGAAAAGTGATTGCTTATGCTTCCAGACAGATTAAGCCACATGAAAAGAACTATCTCACTCATGACTTAGAGTTGCCGGCAGTAGTATTTGCATTGAAAATTTGGAGACACTATTTGTATGGGGTAAAATGTGAGATCTTTACAGATCATAAGAGTTTGAAATATATTTTCACTCAGAAGGAATTGAATCTGAGACAGAGAAGATGGTTGGAATTAATAAAGGATTATGATATAGACATCCAGTACTGTCCAGGAAAGGCTAATGTTGTAGCTGATGCATTGAGCAGAAAGAACCAAATACAGTTGAATTTGTTGACTAGTGAGGAAAGATTGATTAAAGAAATGAAAGCCTTACAATTAGAAGTCAGAATGCAAGGAGATCAGAATATATTAAGCATTAATCAAATAACAGTACAATTATCATTGGAGGAAAGAATTAAGGAAGCTCGGAAAAAAACAATGACTATCAGAAGTTTTTGGATCAAGTTCAAGAAGGATTAAAGAATGAACTCAGTGTTGATGAACAAGGAAAAATCAGGTGCAATATGCGGTTGTGGATAACAAAGGAGTAATATTTGATTCAAGACATCTTGTTTGAAGCACATAATACTAGTTACACCATTCACCCTGGAAGCACAAAGATGTATAAGGATTTGAAGACTTGTTTTGGTGACCTGGATTGAAAAAGGATGTGGCAGATTATGTGGCGAAATGTGGAAAGTGTCAAGTTGTTAAAGCTGAACATTAGAAACCCAGTGGAATGTTGCAACCTTTACCAATTCCTGAGTGGAAATGAGAAGAAATAGCTATGAATTTTGTTACAGGATTTCCTAGGTCAAAGCAAGGACATGATAGTATTTGGGTGGTAGTTGACAGACTCACCAAGTCAGCTCATTTTCTACCTATTCGTCAGACTGATTCAGTGGAGAAATTGGCTAGATTATTTGTTAAGGAAATCATTAGATTGCATGGAATCCCTAAAGCTATTGTTTCATATAGAGATGGAAGATTTACATCCAAATTATGAAAAGTACACATGCAAGTTTGGACACAAAATTGAAATTCAGCACTGCATTTCATCCACAGACAGATGGTCAATCAGAAAGGCTAATTCAAGTGTTAGATGATTTGTTAAGATTATGTATTCTGGATTTTGGAGGTAGCTGGGAGGATCACATTTCATTAATAGAATTCACTTACAATAATAGCTACCAATCCAATATCAAGATGGCTCCCTATGAAGCTTTATATGGCAGAAAATGCAGAACTCCTTTAAGCTGGTTTGAAGAGGGAGAAAGGCAAATATTAGGTCCACAGTTAGTAGACCAGGCGACTGAGAAGGTCAGACTCATTAGAGACAGATTAAAAGAAGCTCAAGACCGCCAACAGAAATATTATGATTCCAAGCATAGAATTGTAGAATTTGAAGTGGGAGATTTTGTATTTTTGAAGGTGCGACCAATGAAGGGTGTTTCTAGATTTGGCCAAGGTGGAAAACTTAGTCCTAGATTTATTGGACCATTTGAAATTATTGAAAGGGTGGGACCGGTTGCTTACAAATTAGAATTACCAGCAAATATGTCAGATATCCACAATATTTTCCATATGTCAATGCTTAGAAAGTGGGATACAGATGAAACTCAAAAGATTCCTCTGAAAGATATCGAACTTCAAAAAGATTTGACTTATATTAAAGAACCTGAAATGATATTGAATAGAAATGTTCGTAAATTGAGAACCCGAATGATTTCTTTTGTAAAGGTGAAATGGAAGCATAGATCAATAAAACATGCTACTTGGGAAAGGGAAGCAAAATTAAAACAGAGGTTTCCTCACTTGTTTGAAGAAAGTATGAAATGTTGAATTTCGTGGACGAAATTCTTACGAGGGAAGATTTGTAATGTCAAAAATTTAGGTAATAATCAAATTAATTACAATTTTATTTAAGTTAAGAAAACAATTGTTTTTGTGGTAAACTGGTAATAAATATTGGATTAAATCAAATTAAATAATTTCTTAATTTCAAGATATGCTCTCTTTGGTTGAAATCAGTTATTGTGGGCCCTCCTTATCTCTATCTACATCTTCCCAAATCCCTTCTCGAGAGAATTTCACGCATACCAAAAGTCTTCTCACGGAACGATAGAAGAATCGCCATCAGGAAGCCTGAAGGAGTCGACACAGTGCAGGAAACACTGTGCATTTGTTCGGAGATAGTTCTTGTAGCCAGGATCGCAGAAATTTGTTATAAGCTATTTCAATACTGTGCTGCTATCCTGAAGAGAGCAATTCGGTAAGAATTTGAGTAGAAAGGCTTGTTGAAGCATGCGGCCAAGAGTCCTGTAGCATATTTCTGTGGAATGCTTAGAGTAGACTTCGGCTGAGTGCAGAATTTGTTTCTTTTGTTGGCACAGTACTTGAGACCACTGTAACAATTCTAGAAGGTGATTAATATGGAATTAGTGAACATTGAAATCTAGAATTTAAGGTGATTAATATGGAATTTTGTGATTATTCGTAGTTTGATTAAAAGGTGAGAAGGAAGCTTATAAAAGGAATATATTTATGCAGAAAGAAAGTTTTGAGATAGTTTATCAAAAGAGAAGATTTCGTGGTGTAGAATTAGAAGAGGGCATTCAACAAGAAGGTAAGTAAAGCAAAGGTTAATGTTTAAATAAACTTATATGTTATTTTTCATTTGTTTTGATTTAGAATATTTTCTTCACACCTTTAAATATGACATGGTGTTTATATCTTTGTTATGATATAATTCCAAGTCAATGTTTTGTAAGGTCATTGGACAGTTTTCTAAGGTGATCTTTCTTGAAAAACTAATGTATATTAGCCTTACACAAGATATGTCATGAATGTTAATAAAGACTGATATGAATTATGAAAGAATGTTGAATACTAAATTAATGTAAAGTTTGGCTATGAATAATGTATATCTTATCATTGTAGTTGGGACAAAAGGATTCCTATATCAGAACTACATGATAAGTGGGGCAAAAGGGACCCCGGAGAATTATGAAACATGCATAACAGGCGGGGCAAAAGGGACCCAAAAGAGGCAAAAGGGACCTCTATGTAATTCAATGGCGATAATGCCAGGTTTACCTGGGCTCCATTGAATAATGTTATGAAAATATAGCCAAATCTTTCACATAAAATTTATATTCAACAAAGATTCAAAAGATAGCAAAGCATGATATTGATCAAGACTTGTAATGTTTCAATAATAATTTTCAATGTTGTAATTATTCATGTTATACTATTTTAATTGCTAATTAATCCTACATTACTTGCTGAGCCTCGTAGCTCACCAGAACTTTCTTCTGGCTGTTGTTACAGGAAAGGGAAAAGAGAAGATTGATTCAAGCTAATTTATGCAAGTGTTTCTTCTTTTCATGTTAGGTTACCTTTTGTTAGTAAGTTTAATTTTCAAGGTATGAAAGCAAATTAGACATATATTACTTTGAAATTACTTGATTTTCCTTAGTGGCTCTGTACTAGGTTTTGGATGAAACTTAGGAATTGGTACATGCTTCCTTTATTGTATTAGATGAAGTTTATATGATCTTTTATATTAAATCATAATGAGATGTTTAGTGATAGAAATGTATGTTTATTCTTGTTACACTCTACCTTACTGTTAAGGGGTACTGTGGGGTGTTACACATGAAGCTCAATAGAGAAATTAAAAAAGGGCTCCATGCTCAATTCTAAAAGTTGGGACTAGCCATCCTTGATGCAACGCTAGATTGATCAAACTTTATCAATGATTATCATAGCCGACATGCAAGGTGACGATAAAATGATATAAACATGTGATGAGGACATCAGAAGATCAACGGCTACAATCTAGAGTTTATTTTATTTTTGTTGTATTTTATGCACTAGTTTATTTTTTTATTTTTCTATTTTCCCATTTACCCCTAAGGGTGGTCATGTAGTGTTGATGCCCAAAGGGCATTTTAGTCTTTGTTGCTTTTCTTTTTGGTGAGGTCTATATATAGGTCATTTCTATTATATTTGGAATGATGAATGATGAAGTCAAATTTCAGTTTTCTTTCTTTGGATGATCTCTTAGTGAATTCGTGAGAGGAGAGGCCCAAATGGGGTAAAAGAAATACCCGTCAATCTTGGTGGATTCCAAGGTTCGTGGTTCTTCAATTTTTCTTTTATTTTATTTTCTTGTGTTGAATACCCTCCCCTAAATTTCTCACCCGCCGGCCTAATCCCCCAAAGCCTTTCTTTGTATTTTTCTTCTAACTCGAGCCCTCCCCTTGCCGCCGGCCTCCTTGGGCCGCCCAAGCCGCCGGCCACCACCCACCCAACCACCGGCCTCCCTTCCCCCATCCTCCCCTCTCCACACACCTAGCCGCTGGCCCCTCCCTTGGATTCATAAACTTGAAATTCAAATTTCAAAACCCATTACTTTCTTTCCAAATTTAGAATTTGGTATTTAGGAAAGCATCCTAATGAGAATTCAATCAATTGATTGGATTTTCAGATACTTTCTTATTGCTTTAATCTAAGAAAGGAAACCACCCAATTTAATTAAATCTAAGATTAAATTCAGATTTGATTAAATCATTATTAAATCCTTTGGGGCCCACATACTTAACTTAAAACTCCCTCTCTCCCTTCTCTACATGGTCGGCCCCCTTTCCCATGCTTCTCTCTCTCCAATTTCATTAATAGCTCCTCATTAAGCCTTCCTAATTATCTCCCAAATTTTCCTCTCATCCACTTTAATTCTCACTATTAGAATTTGAATTCAAATTCATCCCGCCAATTTTACTTAATCTGAAATTAATTTCAGAATTATAATAATTACGCCAAATCCTAACCTAGCCTTAGCCGCCCCCTTCTCCACCTCCTCCCACCCGAGCCCCCACCTCCCTTGTCTTTGGGAGATTCCTGGTGGCTGTCCAAGAACTACAGCAGGCCAATCTGGCAGCCAGGTTTTTCCCGAGAGGCCATTTGTGCTGTCCAAGAGCTACAGCAGGCCAATCTTGCTGCCAGGCTTTTCCCGAGTGGTCATTTGTGCTGTCCAAGACTCCTCCGACTTAGCAAACTACTGTCTCGCCACCCAGATTGCTATTTGGACTGTTGTTGGAAGTCTTTGAGTGCCAGAAAGAGGTTTCCTGCCATCACTTGCTACTGTCTACATGTTCCCAGTTGCTGCCCACTCAGTTTGGCAGCCTACTCTTACTACCCTGCTGTCCAAGAAGTCAATGATCGCCCTCCTCAAGGTTCCTGAACCCTGACATCGCTGATTACTCTTCCTCCAATGCTTTGAGGATCAAACTGGAAGCTTCGTATTCTCTTAGTATTTGGGTAAACTCTCCTCCAAATCTTTAATCTCTTAATCGCTTTTCAATTGTGGTTATAGGTGATTCATGAAGGTTCATGTCATCCTCTCCGCTAAAGCCTAGAAGTTGGAAGAGTTGAGTGAGGGATCATCTTGTAGTGACTAGTCTTATTGTAAGTGTGGGGATTTCTTTTTGAAACCTATCTCGCATGCAACGTTAAGAGTAATTGATTACTTTTGTGATTTTAACTTTTATATATGTGACTTAGCCTAAACTTATGACACCACTCTTGTTTTATCTTGTCGTTTTATCGCTTAAAGCTTTTAAATAATATTGTTCTCTAGATCAAGCGTGCAAGTTCCTAATTCACCCTCCATTCACAAATGTTTTACATCAACGTGTCAAATATTACACGACATTTCTGGCAAAATGATAAGTAAAAGAGAAGAAAATAAAAGTGAAGCTCTTGGCTCAAAAAAATGGTGTGTCGGCATTAATCCCTCTTTGCAGACTTAGGATTTCATTCCCCTTAAGCAGATTGTAGTTAACCAGATTTCCTCTGAAGGTGTTGTTAGGGTTTAGTTAGATCTGGGTCCTTACTTCCAATGAGTGCAAGCACTCATAGTTAATTATCCCTCTTAATATGTAAGAGAGAACTTTCAATTAAGAATGAATAATTTTTAGGTATTTCAGTCTCAGTTGTGGGAAAAAAATAGAGATAAATCTGATCAATATCTCATGGTTTCGTCATCACGGATATACCGTAGGTTTCAATCTATCAACACTAACAATCATTGATCGTAGTATCCAAAGAATCTGATTAGCAACTATGGGTTGCCTCCTCTTAGAGGTCCCGAGTAGACTAAGGTGGTTAAATGTGGGTTGTAGTTTTTTTTTAAGTGCTTTGGGATTTACATTTACTAGAATACCCAATGTTAGTTTGGTTTGAATTTATAACTTCATTTAGAAGTTACCTAGATGTTTAAATTGAAACGGGTCTTACAACTTCTTCCAGAAGTAGCCCAAGTGTTTAAATTTGGGTAAGGACTTACCGCTTTTATTGAAAGTAGCCCATAAATTGGGTCTTACAGCCTCTATTAGAAGTAGCCCACTAGTAGGTCTTATAACATAGACCTATAGGCTAAGCTGCCCAAAAGTTTGATTGAGGATTTGATATTTTGTTTAGAAATTTTTCGAAGAATAGGTTTTACGACTTTGTGTAGAAGTTGCTTAGTTATTTTGGTAAAATGGGTCTTATTGTTTCCCTTTGAAAGTAGCCCATTGGTGGGTCTAGCTCTATAAACTAAGTTGCCCATTAGCTTGAATTTGATTTAGGGTTTAATATTTCATTTAGAAATTTCTTAAATAATAGGTCTTACGACTCTCATTTAAAGTTGTCTGGTTATTTGGGTAGGACTGGTCTTATTGCTTCCCATTTAAAAATAGTTCAATGATTGGTCTTACAACCTAGTCATATAAGCTAAGCTACACATTAGCTTTGTTTGTTTAGGTTTTAAGATTGTTGTAATTTATTTAGCAATTTTTCTACATGTGGGTCTTACGACTTCACTAAGAGTTGTATGTTACAGGTCTTACAACTTAAACCCACAACAAGGTTGCCCATTAGTTTTATAGGACTTACTGCTTCCCATAAGAAATAACATGCTTATTTGTTTTATGGTAGATTAGACATTACCCATGGGTACGTTAACTTATAATTATTTGTTAGGTTGACACTAGATCTTAGCTTTCAGTTGTTTACTAACAGTTTGTTTACTAATTCGATACTTACTAGCCAGCAGTAGTTATCATTTTGATAGTACCCTTCTCTTTTTTCTTGTACCATTACCCTGCTTTACTTTCCTAAACCAATACCTGTTTTACTTTCCTGTGCCGGAATTTATTACTGGTTTTTTTTCTATTTAAGCATTTATTTAGGTATTAATTATTTTGTTTCTCTAATTGTAGGTGCATGGAATTTTGTACGTACGGAATTCATGTTGCTTCAGAGTTTGCTCAGGAACACTAGAGATAACAGGTGTTAGTGTTTTAGAGAGTTTGAGTTTGAATTTTATTTGGAGAACAATTGTTGATTGTATAGTGTTGAATTGGTATTCAGTTGTACAATCTTAGTGCAAACACCATTTTTTTGCATTTCCTTTATAGTTGCTTAATTAATTAATTAACTAACTAACCCAAATAAATGAATTTTTTAGTTAATTGCATTAATTAATTTGATTGCCCTCATTTAATTAATTAATTGGCTCTCAAATTTTAAATTGCTCTCGGATTTTAAATGCTCACAAATTTTTAAATTAACCAACCAAAAAAATTTAATGAATTTTAATTAATTAATTTCAATTAAACAATTAATTTTAATTAACTAATTTCAACTAATCAATTAATTTTGATTAATTAATTAACTTAAATTAATTTAGTTTTAATTAATTAATTCTAATTAATTAATGGATTTCCAAAAAATTAATTTCAATCAATTGATTAATTTTGATTAAGTAATTTCAATTAATTGATTAATTTTAATTAACCAATTCGATTTTAATTAATTAACTTTAATTAATCAATTAATTTTTATTAATTAATTTAATGCAATTAATTAATTTTCATTTATTAGTTTTAATTTTTATCAATTGATTAATCAATTAAAATTCAAATTTAATTGCTCTATAATTGGGTAATTTTCTGAGGCAATTTTGACAGCCTCCCAGCGTCCCCTCCTAATAGAGGGGGTTGAGACGACATTTGTCATTCATGCTTCCTACCCGGATAAGAGATCAACAGCGAAGGGTCTTCGAATTTTAAACCATTCTACCCGAATTAGAAATTGACGGCATTGAGTTTTCATACTTAAAATTCATCTCATCATGATCAAAGATTTAGCTGTGAAGGTCTTCGAATTTAGAATCATCCCACCTAGATTAAAGAATCAACGGCATAAGGCCTTCGATTTTAAAATTCATCCTTCCAGATCAAAGATCAATGGTGCGGGTCTTCAACTTGGCGAATGCATGCTTGCTTTATAGACAATAAAAATTATACAACTGATTATTTTACTTAAATGAAGTGATATTGTCAGTTGGCATAATCATGTATGCATAAAATAGAGATAAATAGTTCAACTGTTATTCAAAACTATATCAGATGAAAGCTAAGAGTTATTTTTGCATTGAGTGGTGATTTCAAGCGTTGGAGGCAGATCACAAGATGAACAAGCACTCATGACGTGAAGTCGTGTGAAGAAGTCAGTTTGGTGGACGGATATCTCGCTTACGCGAGTTATGCGGTCGCGGATGGTGTGCAGGAATAGGGAGAACGCACGGGATACGGCCTTAGGAAGCCGAGAGTGAATTGGATAGGGAAGTGGGCACGCAGCTTCGCATCTGGACTTAGAGAATGGAAGGTTCGGACGCAGCCAGGCGATAGTAGCACAGGCAGGGAGCCACGCGTGGGCTTTATAAGCAGATGGACGATATTGGGAGTCCATTCGGACAAAAGTGAAGGTTGCGGGTCAGCGTGTGGGCTTGAGCAGACGAGACTTCGGTGGGCTTGGTATGGTCCGACAAGTGGGTGCTTACGAACGGCAGAAATGAACGATGATAGGCTTCATGCATAAGGAAACAGAGAGAGAAGGAATTAGAGAAATTGAATGTGTGAGTTTCTTCTTTCTCAATTCTCTATCTTTTTTCTTGAGTAAATTGTTAAATGGCAGTTATTGAAACAAAGTATTGCCTCGTTTGGTATGAATCATTTGATGTGAGGCATGATTGGAGGAAACTCCGTGAAGAGGTGTTTTTCTTCTTTTTTTTGTCTTTCTCTCTTTTATTTAATTTAATTTATTTTCAATTAGTCAACAAATTGTCTCCCAACGAATTTTTTGTTTGATTTTCACACAATTAATTCATTGTAGTATCCCCGAACATTTGTAGCATTCATGTTCATTGTCATCCTTTTTTCCTTCTTTCAATCTTTTAGATTCAGTAAAGTAGCTTGACCCTTAGGTTTATAAGCAAATAAAATTTGTAGATATTCGATCTTTAGAATTGTTAATCTATGAATTTAGCTCGTCTCTTAGGTGAGCATAGTTTTAAGAAGTTTCGTCCTTAGAATTATTGAATCTTTTGAAGTTTAGCTTGACCCTTAGGTTTATGAGTATGAAAGATTTATAAGATTCGGCCCTTAGGCTTGTTGAATCAATGATATTAGCTCGACCCTTAGATTTGTGAGCATGAGAAGATTTAGAGTTTCAGTCCTTAGACTTGTTAATAGGCTCCTCCTTTATACATTATTTCAATAATGAAGGGTCATTGCCATATTGAGTCAAATTTACCACCAATATGAAGGTGAGGGATTATAGGTATTCGACAAACCAGAACAAGTTCACATTCCTTAAAGCTTCTAGAACGAATCATTCGAACATGAGCCCTAGTCATTCTTGCTTTGTAAGTTCTAGACTTTGTTGAGTTTGAAGTCGAACTTCATCAAGAGCTTCAAGTTCTCCAAGTAGTAGAAGATCATTTTCTTTTTTATTAATTTGTATTGAATAGCAATACGAAGAGATGACAACTCGACCTCGAGAGGTAGTATTGCCTCAGTTCTGAAAACCAGCGAATATGGGGTGACTTGAATGCAGTTTTATAAGTGGTACAATATGCTCATAGACAAATATTCTCCTCTAAAAATTTTGGAGTATTATTTTCATAAGTATGTTGATGAAAAATATTTATGAAAGAAAAAGTTGATTGAAATAAATGAAGAAGAAATAAATTGAGAGGCATTGAACTCCACACGATGAAGCAAGCGAAAGAGCAATTTGTTATGAAAACGACTAAAAAAAGACCCCCTCAGCGATGGCAGTGTAGATGATTTCTGAGTCGTCAATTATATCAGTTTTTTTAGGAATAGAATGTTGATGAGTAGGGAATTAAAAAAGAATGAATTGTTAAACTTCATGTTATAAGATATTTTTACGTGATTACTATATTTCATGTTGTTTTAATTTAGCAGTATTTGAATTTTAATTATATTTCACGTAATTTATCATTTTTCACTTTACGTTTTGTGTATTTTTTTATTTCATATATATGTCAATTTGTTACTTCATAGTTTAATAGAAATTTAATATGTCATTCTTTAATATATTATTGGGGTACTATATAAAAAATCGTTTTTAACCTTTTATTCACTTTACATAATTTTTGAATTTTGAGACTAACGTCACAAAAAGCTTTGAGTCTTACACCTCGCCTCACAAAAGAAAAACGCCTCAATTCCCAATTATGCAATTTTAACCTTGTCTACAACTATAGAAAAAAATTCTTCTCTTGCATGCATCCACATCCTTTGTTCCAAATGGGTTACAATAAATCTTATTTGATGAGATATCTTATAGCCATCTCAAAGGTATCTTATTCTTTAGCAATCTCAACTCCCCAAGGAAAATTCTCGAATCCCCATGTTGAGCTAAAGAGCTTTTCCCCTACTCTTATAGAGTTATATCATTCAAACAATTCAAAAAATCAAAATTTTTTGCAACCCGAGTATATTGTTTAGTACATCAAACTAGCCAAATCAAATAACATCACAATAAAATTCACCTTTCTTGAGTTCAACCTTCTCGAAATGGTTGATATTATCCCACATTAACTATTGACATTTGATAAGGTGTTGCTATGCTATGAACAATTCAATTGTGCTTGACCCTCCTCAATATAAAGTAATCTTAAAGTAATGCTTCACCCCCCCCCCACCACCACCACCACACACACACACACCACAAAAGCAACCCCTCCTCTCTCACTCTCTACAACCCTGTCCCTCTCCTTATAACTCTCTATCTCCAGGGCCACACTCTCTTTGGTTTCCCTTTCCTCATAATCCCCAAACCACATCGCAATATCTCATCCGTTCAACGTTTGAAGACGAATAAAGCACAAGTCTGCTGCAAATGTTCATCACATGGCTTATATTACTCATCTCAACAAATTGTATAAGAAGTAACTGAACAGCATAACCGATATTTCTCAAGATAAAATCAATACTAGTTTCCAGCCTTAGGAAACTATCATCAGCAAAACAAAGAAACTGTTAGCACACAAAATCTATAACAAAAGTTATAATTTTCTGCAACTGATGTGGTTAAGCAAACCATATTTCTACCTCAATGGATGAGAACCCATTAAATTAAGTTCAATCGCTGAAGCAAACACAAACCTAGGGCAAATAACGGAACAAATCCAAAGACGGAGAAAAAAACGTAGCCTTAAGTCTTACCTTGCCATATCGATATTCCAAAGAAGTTCTTGACGGAGATGCATGACAAGGACTGGAAACAGAAGCAGAGGCACGCGGTGAAAGATGTGCAACGGAATTGTAGCGACACGACGCGCCTGCTGTGGCAGAGGACGACTTCCTCTCCGCAATCTTTCTCATGGCATCTTGCTCCAGGAGTTCGAGCTCCTCGGCGCTGAAGTCCCAGTCATCTTCGAGACCAGCCATTTCTTCGTGTCTACTTCTCCGTGCTCCTTTTAGGGTAACCCATCGATCCAAGAAGGGGAAGAGGAAGTACGGGTGCCTTAGAGCTAGAGGATCTTGGTTGTTTAGTGTTTGAAAAGCCAACGGCCGCCTTGGGCTTTTGCAAAGCTAGGGTTGCAAGAGAATCGAGCTCGGTTCTATAAAACACGATCATTAAATAAATAAAATATTATTGTGTTCGGTTTATTTATATTCAAGATGAAAACATATTTTCATTTTAAATAGACAGTAGTTTTTATTATAAATTTAATTTCATTTTATTTTATACCTTGAATGAATGTATTCATGAACAATAGACATTTTACATTTGTCAATATTTGCTAGATTGTTTATGAAAGATTTTTATGAACAAATATAAGATGAATCATAGATCATTTGTTCGTGAATAAGCTCATTTGGTAGCTCGAAAATACTAGTTATGTATATATTCATGATCTTGCTCATTTAATAGCTCAAGAATACTCATTATATTCGTTCATGAACGTATTTGTTTGATAGTATAAAAAAATACACTAAATATGTTCACGAACATAGCTCGTTAAGACTTGTTTGTTTAAAACTCTTTAAACACTAAACGAATTGAACATGAACTGAACATGACCAAACATAAACACCATTAATTTAAACGAACCAAACATGAACACAAACAATAAAGCTCGAATCAAACACGAACCGAATTTGAACAAGCTAATAATAAATGAACTCAAATATGAACACTAACATACGCGGCTCGGTTCGTTTCATTTGCAGCCCTATGCAAAGCTAGTATCCACCAAAAGGGACTATATAATAATATAACGCACTAAGCTCGGTCATTTCACTCATTAGAACTTAGGGCTGCAAATGAGTATAATCTCGATTATATTTTATTCATTATCATTTATTTAAATAATTAAATAAGTTTAAATAATTTTTGAAATACTATGTTGTTAAATGAATAAATTTGAATAGTTAAATATTCGGTTCATTTAAGTGCATGAATAATATCAACTAAAGCTCGTGAACAAGTTCAATAAAAGCTCATTACGAAGCTTCTTTAAATCTTTATTTTTATAATTTCACATAATTTTTAATTTTACTATAATAAATTATTCTTATTATATGAAAGATTAATTACATTCTTAATATTATATTATTATTTATTAATTTGTTCATAAACAAGATGTATTTATTCATGTTTGTGATATTTTTGTTTAGAGCATTCTTGAACAAACTTGTTTATAAGAAGATTCATTTTATGAAATTTTTTGTTCGTAAATGAGCTCTTTTGATTGATAAAAAATACTCTCTAAATATAGGCTCAAGATGATTGTTAGTTAGTATGCTCGATAAGACTTGTTTGTTTTAAGCATAATAAGCATAAATGAGTTGAACATAAACAAAACATAAATATTAATATTTTTAAATGAACCAAGCTGGAATACAACCAAAAAGCTCGAATCGAGCTCGAACAAGCTCAAATATGAACAAGCACCAACTCGACTTGGCTCGGTATTTGAAGTTATGGTTATTAATTCAATTTGTATAACACAAAAAAACCATAAGTCAAAATCAATCAATTTGATTCAAAAAATATCACTTAGAAAAACATCATAATCAATATTTTAAATTAGTTGTTACAACCAGCAAAGGATCTATAGTGAGGGACATGGCGACACAGTTCTACTGCTACTGTATTTGAGATTTTATTATTTATGCACTGATTCAATGATTACATAAATATAACTGCTATGATTTGACTGTTGACATGCATATTGCTTATTTATTGTGCTTTGAATTCAATTATAAGTTTTGGTGATCTACTGGACTTTTTAGCTCATTATAAGTGATTAAATGATTTTAGGTCAGAATAGACGAGTAGGAGCGTGAGATTGATCAGTTTTTTTCATGTTTTGTTTCATTTTTTTTTTGTACTCAGGACAAAATAGTTGTGATTTGATTGTATAGATCATTAGTATTGTATGTATTTTTTAGAAATAAACATAAATGTGTATATTAATATTTTGAATTATATAATATATTTTGTTGTTTAATAGTGATAGATGATATTAGATAGTTTTAGTGTTATTTTTTAAAATATTAAAAAATAATTTTTCTAATTTAAATTCTAGGGCACCACATACTGGGGTTGCGCCATATAAATACGGCTTGGAAATGATATTAATTAAAAAAAACTAACATTAACTCTATTCTTATTCTAATAAATTACACATATAACTTATGAAGGTCTACTATGTTACATCATAAATTCACATATTAATTAAATTGTTTAACTTTATGAGATATATATATATATTACGGGCTAGAATATACGTGGTGGTAGAGTCAGAATTTAACATCTCAGCTTTGTACGAATATTCATGACATAAACAGAGAATACAAGATTTTTTATGTGGAATATTCTAAAAAGGGGAAAAACTACAGGGCCACACCCAATTGAAATGATTCAACTAGCGTTCGAGTAAATTACAATTGAGTGAATCGTCCTTGAGGAATATTAGATTATAATAATCAACCGTCTAATTGATTATCTAGTGACAAACAGGGGTCGTGGGCAAATCTGATGATGTTTGGTCGGGCGGAAGTCTAGCATCAGTTGGTGGTCCAGTGAAAGTTTGGGCATCGATCTGTGGTCATGAGGAAGTTTGGGTGTCAGTTGGTGGTTTGGTGGAGGTCAGGTGTCAATCGGTGGTCTAGCGAAAGTCTAACGTCAGTGGTCCGGTGGAAGTTCGAGCATCAATTGGTTGTTCGACGGAAGTCAGGTGTTAGTCGGTGGTTCAATGGAGGTACGGGCGCTAATCGGTGGTCCAACAGAAATCTGGCGTCATTATGTGGTCCAGCGGAAGTCTGATGGTGGTCGAGGAGGAGCTAAGTGGCAAGAGTGATCTCTGATCTCTCTTTTTTCTTCCTTGCTTGGAGGTCCTTTTTCATGAGAAATGAGAGGTATATTTATAGATTTCTGAGAGTGACATAACCAGAAAATAGGAGAAAGGTCAATGGTAAATTGGGTGTGATTTGAATGAATGGTTGATGTTGATTCCCTTGATTGTGGACCATTTACTGGACATTTGAATGTCTTAATGATATCAGAATTTAGCAATCTTAGGCTCATTAGATTTTTCTTGTCAAGCCGCTCAATTCGAATATAAGCATGTCATGTTTGGAAACCATTTGGTAAACCAAATTACGGTTTAAACCTTCCAAATGTGCTTCGGATCTTTGATTTGGACTCATTTGGTCTCATATTGAGTCGAATTTGGTGTCGTTGGGTTCGTATTTCAAGACGCTCACTTTGATAGTAAGTTTGTTGAAATCGGAGTACGAATCATCCCAATTTTAATTTTGAAAGTTTTCAACTTTATTTTTCCTTGAGATTCATTCCCAATCAAGATAATTTTTTGATGATATATATATATATATCATTATGAGTTGTATATATAAGTTGTATGTTGAAGGGAATAAGCTTAGCCAACTGATTATATCTCTTCTATTATAGATTGGGTCATTATAATTTATATTAATATTAGCCATGCTACATCTTGGAATATTCATTGCAGTAGGGAGATATAGAGTTTAGCATCCTAACTTTGTATAAAAATTCAGCACACAAACATATAAGAGAGAGGGGTGCAACATTCCTAAGAGAGAACATTGTGTTTATATAGAAATCTCTAAAAAGAGGAAAAAATCATGAGGTCTGGCCTAGTTTGAATGAATCCACTAATGTTTGCTATTGATTACAAATTATGTCCTTCCTTAGGGGAAGGCTCTAGTTAAGTTTAACAAATATACATCATATAATGCATTTGATATGGTTGGGACTGGAATAATCCAATGTTATGAGAGTTGTTCTTAAGAGAGTGTTATCTTGTTCATTTGGATGGCAGAATCATAATTGAATAATGATGGTCAGAAGGACCGTAGTCGAGAAGAGATGGAGGTTAGAAGGATCGTGGTCAGGTGATGGTGGTTGGAGGGACCGTAGTCGGTGGAAAACTGAGGTCGAAAGGACTACAGCTGAGAGACGGTGGTCGAAAGTGTTAGGAAAGTTGTTATTTGCATGTTTTACATTCTTGCAACTTATATAGTTTTGATGATTCCAAACATTATTGTTCAAATGTGTAGTTATCTCCTAACATTTTTTGGAAGAATTGTATTTGCTCTTGACTCAACAAGTTAACAGAAAGGACCGTAGTCGGGCAAGGGTGGTTGAAGGGACCATAGTCAATGGATGATGGAGGTCAGAAGGACCGTAGTCGAGCGATGGTGGTTTAAGGGACTATAGTTGGTTGGAGTCGAAGGTTAGAAGAATTGTAGTTAGACAACAATGGTTGGAGGAATTATAGTTTGTGGGAGACTGAAGTCAGAAAGACGATAGTTGGGTGATGGCTGTCAAGGGGACTATAGTCGGGTGACGTTGGTTGGAGAGACCATAATCAATGGTGTTGGTCGAAAAGATCGTAGATAGTCAACATTAGAGGAAGGCTCGTCGATGGCTACCAAATAAGGTCCAATGGCGATGGTCAGGGGGAGATTCAATAGTGGCAGCCTGGTGGCGCGGATTTGTCAGCGATGGTGTCGAGGTGGAGCTCAAGGATTCTTCAAGCCTGGTAGTTCTTCTCTTATTCCTTCTTTCCCCCTCATGTGAAGAATGAGGTATTCTTTATAATTTTTTGGGAGTGGCATGGCTAGTAAATATAAAGAAGATCAAGGGCATGTTAGGAGTGTTCTATCGGACGGATGATAGTAGCTCCCTTGATCATAGAGCATTTATTGAGCAATTATATGCTGCAACGATGTCAGCATTAAGCGATATTGTGCTTGTTGGATTTGTCTCAGTGATTCATCTGATTTTACTATAAACATGTTATATTCCTATATCATTTGATCATTCAATTAATGCTCTGAATCTTTCAAGTAGACTCTGATCCTTCGATTTGGGCCAATTTGGATACGGATTGAACTGAATTTAGTGTTGATACGGCATCACAAAATTAGCTTGATCGGGCACGAATCTCGAGGCGAAAGCTAGTTGGAAACTTCAAAAATTAAATCCGGGAGTATATGAACTCTGATTTCAGCGAGCTTACAGCGCCGCGAATATTCCAGTACGCAACAAGTGTCATTGTGTTAGTCACCTTGAGATGATCAATTTGATTATAAGTTTGCTGCATTTGGAGTTCGGATGATCTCAAATTTATTCTCGAAATTTCAATTTTATAGATGCGCTTTTTGTTGACATATCAAGCCATTTTTGTAGTGCATGATGTATGATATTGTAACATCCCAATTTTTTTTTTTTTTTTTAAGGCCGACGCCAAACTCGCTGCTGTTCCTAATCTGTTTCTCACATTATAGACTAGCGAAGAATTTGGTCGATACAGTGAAGGCGATTAACAAGATGTCAATTAAATAATCTCAATCTATTACACGCGGCATTTATTAAATTCATGGATGAGCTGTCGGCAAGCACATATCCATTCCTCTTTATACAAAAGTAATTAAAGTAAGGATTCCTAATTACTATTTTCTTCTTTTATCATTACATAGAGTGGGAGGAGTAATATCGAAGCTACGCGTCCACCGGCTCTCACGCGCTCTGCACGTGTCCTATTCCACTTTCCCTTCCTCCTTATAACCCCGTCTTTATAACCAACCAACCCCTACGAAGAAGAAAGAATCCGAACAAAATATCTGTTTCCCTTTCTCTGCTTCAGTTTCTCAGAAAGAAAAAAAAATAATGGCTGATGGAACAGCAAATTGCGTCGACATAATCTTAGCAATTATCCTCCCTCCACTCGGCGTCTTCCTCAAATTTGGTTGCAAGGTATAAATATAATTTATAATTGTCAGATAGATGAAGAATTTGTAAATAATTTGTAATTGTTCTTTTGCAGGCTGAATTCTGGATCTGCCTTCTTCTCACCATATTAGGATACTTGCCAGGAATCATCTACGCTGTCTATGCAATCACCAAGTAATTAAAGCACTGTTGGAGCAGATTAATGGATGCTTACTGTTTTTTAGATCTCGCGCGGATTATGATCGGCACTTTTTAGTTTTGTTTTTCATATCATGTAATTGTTGGTGTTGCTATTTGATCTCTCTCCTTCCATGTTTGTTTATATATATTCTGTTGCAATTGATAGTTTTTTTTTTTGGGAATTCAAGTTTTGTGTTGTAATCGATCTTATTAATTATATAATTTAAGTTTTTAGCCGTTTGATGTACTTGTTGAGATTGAAATAATTTCTTGGGTATGGAGGATTTCAAAAGTTGACTTGATTTGATAATAAATTTTTTGTTTAGGGTTTAGGTCAGAAAATTTTCAATTGAATCCAGATCATGCGTACGTGATTTTTTAGTTTTTAATTGTTAAAGAACTAAATTAATGTATGTGAATTACTTTATGTTATAATTTATTCATTTATATGGCCAATTCGATAAGAGTAATGTCGTGGAATGGTTTTTTCAGTTTTATTTAATGAACCCTAAATTAAAATAGAAAGAGCGACTCAAATAATTTTGTTTATATATATGTAAAATTTAATTAAGGGTATTTTGAAGATAAGGAACTTAAATTCATATTCCCTTATTAAAAGGATTTAATATTCCTGGACATACTAATATAAATTATAATAACACAATCTATAATAGAAGAGATATATTCACTTGACTAACCCTATTCCCTTCTACATACAGCTTATATATACAACTCATAATGATATATATATATATATATACAATCAAAAAATTATCTTGATCGGGCACGAATTTTGAGGCAAAATCAAGTTGGAAACTTTCAAAAAAATTGGGACCATATGAACTCTGATTTCAACAAACTTACAGTCGAATTGAACGTCTTGGAAATACAAACCCAACAACACTAAATTCAACTCAATCTGAGCCCAAATGAGTCGAAATCAAAGTCCCAAAGCACATTTGGAAGGTTCAATCCATAATTTGGATTATCAAACAGTTCCCAAATGTGGCGTGCTTATAGTCGAATCGAGCAGCTCAATCAGACGAATCCAACAAACCCAAGATCATCAAATTTTGATAACATTAGAAACTTCAAATGCCTAATAAATGGTCCGCGATCAAGAAATTCAATATCAGTCATCCATTCAAACCACTGCCAATTTACCCCTGATCTTCCTCTTATTTACTAGTTATGTCATTCTCAAATACTATAAGTAGACATCTCATTTTTCTTGATAGGGGAGCCCAAGAAAGAAAAGAAAACAAATAATAACAGAAAGGAAGGAAGAAGAGACTCCTCCTCGATCACCGCGGACTTTCACCGGCAATTGACCGATGCTGGAATTAAGCAAGGAAGCAAGAAGAGAAGGAAGAAAAGGAAGAGAAGGAAGAGATCCTCCTCGATCACCGCCGGACTTCCACCCAACTATCAACTAACATCACAATTCTGCCCAACTATCGACTGGCGCCGAAGTTCTGCCTCACAGCCGATTGAAGCTGGAATTCTGCCTGATCGTCACCTGACATCGGATTTCTGCCCGACCACTCAACATCGTTGGATTTTCGATCTTTGTTTGTATCTGAACTTCAATCTAAGATTATTGTAATCTGATCGTCCTCAGCTTCAGGTTCGAGTTAGTCACTTATAACCTAAGCAAAAACTGGTAGGATCCTTTCAACTAGGCGTGTCCCCCATGATTTTTTCCTTTTCCAAGATTTCCACGTAAAAATTTTGGTGTTACATTTTTCTTCTTTTTTTGTGTTGTATATCCGTACAACATTGAGACAAAAAATTTTATAATTATATCGCCGCATTTATTCTAGCCTGCAACAGTTTGACGCCGTTTGTGAGAACACTATGCCACAATTCTAAATATTACTTTGATAGCCAAAAGGCGTAGCAATTATATTTTTAGGAGCATCCCTCTCCAACACACATCAATCTAGGAACCAATCTATAAATTATAGACGTCCAGTATCTGCCTATTTTTATCCTGTGGGACAAAATGCTGCTGGAGAATGAACTTCAGAGTCTTCCCTAAAAAAGCGTATTCAAAAAATAGAAGAATATCAAAATGAGATCCTTCAACTCCCGCGAGAGACTCAAAAATTGGTGCTAGCACCACATGAGGAGATTCTTCTCCCTCAAGATTCACCACCGGCCAAAGGTATTCAACTTAAACATATTCATGCAGAGATTCCTCTTCCTCCTCAAAGGAGATATCCATAATCACATCAAGACCAAGACCTTGCTGACACAGCAAGTTCTACCCCCTTCACACACATGTAGGCAACCTCACATTCCTTCGGACCTCCCCGAAGACTTAGCCAGAGTGCGCGTTGTTGAGCTCCTTGCAACACCCTACATCATGAACTGCGAAGATTGGTCTGAGAAGAGTTCCCCATGGAAGGTGTAAGACAACCTCTTCGTTAGTGGGACTTCCATGATTATCTCTCCTGATTGAAGTCATTCTTTATAACCCCATTCTAGTATGATTCAAACTACTGAGCATCAATTCCTACAATAGGACATATGACCCATTTGAGCATATCGATCAATACAGAATCATCATGCATATCTAGTGAGCCTTAGACACACTCCTCTGAGTTATAAAGAAATTATTACTTTGCCAACTAGTAAAGAGTGACGATTTTATTTATTGAGCCAACGATTTACTAACATTGATACTAACACTAAAAAATATTGTAATAGCCAGGACTTTGTACTTATTTAGTGTGAATACTAAAATGCATATTTTTGATAAAATGTTCTTATTATTTTATAGATTTATTGTTATTGCACAAATTTACTATTATTGCATTATTCTACTGCTCCTACCACTAGATTGTTACTATTACTAATATAAATAATGTTACTATTTAATCCTACTAATTTATTGTACTAATATTAAGCATGTGATATAGAATATCTAGATAGCATATGTGTATTCCTATATAATTTTATTACATTTATTTGATTTTAACAATCTTTATCGATATTTTAATTTGACACTTTATATGATTTTTACACTTATTGATATTACAGATATAACGATTGCTTTATATATTTGACACTCATACTAATTCTACTACTAATACATTTGAGTTTTATTGTTCTTATACTTATTCAATGATCATATGAATGTAACTACTATAATTTGAATGTTCACATGCATATTGCTTCTTTATCGTGCTTTGAATTTAGTTGTAGGTTTTGGTGACCTACTGGACTTTTTAAGCTCATTATATATGGGTAAATAATTTCAAGTCAGGGCAGGAGAGCAGAAATATGAGGCTGATCAAGATTCTTCAAATTCTATTTATGTTTATTTTTTTCTACTAAGGACAGAGTAGTTGTAATATGATTGTGTAAATCCTAAGTAGTGTATACTATTTTTGGGAATGAATATAGATATGCACATTAATATTTTGAATTATAGAATCTATTTTATTATTTATTACTGATAGATGATATCATATATCTCTAGATGTTGTTTATTAAAAGATAAATAAATAATTCTTCCAATTTAGATTCTGGGGCATCAAATCATTGCCCTTGGACCTTCATTGTCTAATCATTTCCATCAAGCCTTTACCCTCCAACCACTAGTATCCTTCAACGACAATGGTCATTTGATCCCCTTTATTTAACTACGATCTTCCAACCACCATCTCTCATGTAATACCCACTTGTATGGTAATTTGATTACTTGTTGACCCGAATAGGACATGATAAAAATTTTAAGTATGATTGGTCTTATTGACCTTTGAAATATTGAAAAAGGAGCTTAAGGATTGAACTTGGAATGAAAACTTTATAAGGACTAAATTGCCCTTGATGGCCCTATGACACTTGTGTGGGAAGTGCTACGATGCTAAGCTCTCTACATATTGTAATAAAATATAGACTATTGGGAACACTGTGGCACCGGTCATGTGACCTTCTTTGTTTAGTGGACAGTGCTTAGGAGCACTACAGCAATGCAGTCTTGGGTTATGGAAAGTTTCTAGATAATGGAGAACTCTTGGAAGTGTAGTGTCATTGGGTAAGGTAGCAACATAACACTAAGCACTTTTAAGAGTTTTTATATAAATATCTAAATCCACTCGCCCTCGTCCCATATTTCAATCCATTTGCTAAAGAGAAAAGATAAGAAGAATAAGAAGGAGAAGAGAAGAAAAAGAGAGAAAGAGGGGTTCGAGGCCATATAGCTGGTTTCGTCCATCGAGCGAGTTAGAAAAAAAATCTTTCTTTTAAGGTATGTGACACTTACAATATATATGTTGTCAGTGATTTTAATTTCTATTAGATTTTTGAATTTTAAATTAATTAAAAAATAAAAAAGATGTGATATCTTGATTTTTGACAAACCTTTATCATATAACTTAGCATGTTGTAGATTTTATTATTTAACACATTCTGAGATGGTCATATTGATATTTTATCAAATTGTTTTGCATTTGATGCATAGTCTTTAAGAAAGATAAGATAAATATGCACACAAAATTGATCAATGACTATTGCATTGAGATTGTGTAAAATGATTTGCATGCATAGTAGATTGACATAATATGCAAAAATAGTGACAAGACACGCATATTTAATATGATATGTAGAATTGACATGGTATAATTTAATTGGCTATAACATGCATATTTACATTGATTTATATGTTGGATAAGCATTTATGAAAATGAGAATAATATATTTACTATAAAATACCATTATAATGATTTACATGATTCTACTTATGCATAATAAATAGATCTGCATGCTTATCTATCATGAAATGAGTGCATGCAAGAAAGGCTAGCTACTGAATAATTCTAATTCACATTGGAAAAGATACGTTATGATACCATGTACAAGAGGGTGAGCTGATGGGTATTCCTTAAAATGAACGCATTACGTGATATGATGGGATGCATAAGGTGAAAAATCTAGGGTTACCAACTAGGGGACCCTTAGGCTTATATATAGAGTGGAGGAAAGTGGAAAGTTAGAAGGACAACAAGGCGATGTATGCTACTAACTTGCCAATTATATATATAAGTGATGTTGGGAATATGGTGGAGGGAAGGTGTAGGATAAAGTGGAGGAGGAGAAGGGGAAGAAAGAGATTAGGGATGAAACTTCATTTATTGACACAAAACCTTTAAATATAGAGATAGAGAAGGCAAGGTATGTAATCTTATTTTTTGCTATGATGCATCTAGAAATGGAGGCCTAGAAAGTAGAGGACGTAACCTCATATGTAGAGACTGTATATAAGAATCATATACCATTAGTAGGGAATAAGCAAAATCCACATAAGTGCAGGAAATATTTTACTAGGGATTTCATAACATTGAGAACAGAGGCACAAGTTGATTAATACAAGTATCATTGATTCACTAAGCCCCATTGATCAAGAGTAGCTGCTACCTTCAATACTTGAATATTAATAGAGCTAATAACTTAGAGGAGGTGCTAGAAGCAGGCATTAAAGATTCAATGTGATTTTAACACTTGAATACTATAATACATAATTAGATAAATAAGGTCATAAATATTTTACTTTATTGAATGTATGATAAATTAAGGAGTTGATGAGCGACATTAACCTTCTATGTAATAGGATGCGCTAGCAAGAGTGAGAAGTGGCCAAGGTCAGTGGCTTCATGGTTTGATGGTTTTGCCAATTGGATGACTTCAACTGCCTAACGAGGCTGATGGGGAGGAGGGTGAGTGAAGGAAAAAGGAGAGGAGGCACTAATATCCCATTCTTTTTCCTCTTCTTACCCCCACACTCTTCTTCATCAATTTGATTTAGGTAAATCTAATACCAAACTTGCTCTGTTGTCTCTTTTATTGAATTGAGATGCCTTCAGGTTGTATGTATTTTTTCTAGGTGAAGTTTATATGGATCATATTGTGTTTATATTTTTGTTGCTAACACTTTTATTGGTTGCATTTAGTAATAATAAAAATATTTTTATATAGTAGGGATATTATCAACCCGCAAGAGATTTCACTACTTTACTCTCAAGGGAATAATAAAAGAATTATGAATTATGTATAGTCATAATTGATCATATTTATAACTTTCAAATCCCTAAAACCAAACTTGCTCTACACATTTATAGTTTATTCTAGGTGGATATATGTTATTTATTTCGTTAAGCAAGTACAGTTTTGATAGACACTTAAGATGAAACTATGCACAAATTAAAATTTTTATATGATTTTGTTTAAGATGTTAAATTGAGAGATTTGAGACATTTTATTCTATATCATCTTTTTTGTTGGATTCATTTAATCATATATGTTTTAAACTTTATTTTTTAATCATAAATTTCAAATTTATAACTTCAAAAGAGCTTGACATATACTAATTGTTGCGTCCTGGAGTATTCGCGGCGGTAGAGAAATATATGGTTTAACGTCTTAGCATTGTACGAAGATCCAGCACACAAGCAGATAAGTGAGAGGGTGTAGCATTCATAAGAGACACCAGTCCGGCGGCCGTCGAGGAGGAGCTTCCTCCTTCATTCCTCCTTCACTTCTTGCTTCGGCCTCCCTCTTATGAGAAATGAGGGCTCTATTTATAGATTTTCTGGAGTGGCATAGCCCGTAAATAGGCGTGAGATCAGGGGCGAATAGGGAGTGGTTGAATGGACGATCGATATTGAATCCTACGATTGTGCACCGTTCGTTGGCCATTTGAATGTCTTAGTGATGTCGGAATTCAGTGATCTTGGGCTCGTTGGATTCGTCTCGTTGAGCCCTTCGATTCGAGTATAAGCTCGTCAAAATCGAAGTCCGTTTGGTAACTCAAATAGTGGTTTGAACCTTCCAACAGCGCTTCGGATCCATGATTTGGACCCATTTGGGCTCGGATTGGGTTGAACTTGGTATCGTTGAGTTCATATTTCTGAGTCGCTCAATTTGATTGTAAGCTCGCTGAAATCGGAGTTCATGTGATCCCGGATTTAATTTTTGAAGTTTCCGGCTAGCTTTTTGCCTCGAGATTCGTGCTCGATCAAGATAATTTCAAGATGACGTATCACTAATGATTCTACATATATATTTAATTTAACTCTATAAATGTGATTAAAATACTTTATATTAGAGGAATCCATTTTTTATTTATTAGAAGAAACTATTTATGTATTGAGAATACATACATGCACACACAATGTACATATGCATATATTATATAATAAATACATAACGATAACTTATAAGAATTAAATCTTAGAAAGTATTAAAATTTTATCAAGCTATGACTAATGTTAATTGATTTATATAATACTAATGAATTAACTGATGTTTGAGATTGCTTGTGAAATGCAATCTACTTATGATGTTAGTCTAATAGGCGGCTCTTGATAAAGGGATAAGTGCACCCTTTCTTGTTAGGGGCATATCTCTTGCTACTTATTGGTACATTTTAATGATTGATAATATATGGTAAAAAGAGTTTATTTATTCATAAAATTTTAAATGATCATTTTGACCCAATCAAATACTTAACTTTGACGTGTAATCATTGTATAAATTCCTAAGTAATTTCACTTACTTTGTTCGGATTGATGTGAATAATTATTGCCTTTACAAATCATAAATTATGTAATATATATAATTGATTTTAATTATATTATATCCTTTATTGAGAACTATTACTGCAATACAAAAATATATATATAGTATATGATTGTATATATGATGAATAGAATTAAGTATTAAGCTTATTTGGATATTGGCTAGCTAGATTGATAGGTCTATAAAGTGATAGCTCTGTAGGAAATTTTTGGATTTCTTTTAGATGAGTGCCTACTTTTCCATGAAGGTATTGTAGTAAACCATCTATAAACATATATACATTGATATAAAGAGAAAAATGATAAATAATTAATGAGTCATATGTGTATGTATAATTACAACATGTTTGTAAGTGAACATTTTTGCATGTGAATATAATAGTTATTAGTTGACATAAACAATTTTTTATGGACTCTGCTATATGATAAGCACTATTAAATAGTTTTCATAATAAAAATATAATCTTTTATATATTTAGTGTAACTATTGCTGCATAATATTTATTTTTTACTCATACAGTCATATCCCTCTTTGCTCATATTTCTATCACATGTCATATCTTTATATTTTATTCAGCAGAGTTTCATCTACGTAGTTTGTTTCTTGTAAACTCATTCCTATTACTTCATGATTTCAATTTACTAAATGCACAACTTCTAAAGGAGCTTTTAAGTTCAAGCTTTAAATTCATCTTTGAAAGACATTTAATGTTGAAATTATTAAACTAATTTAATAGTATAGTTTATTTTAATTTATATTTTGATAGATATTTAGTATATGTTTTGAGTTTAGAGGCTCATATAATTTTGCTAATGGACCTAAATAATTGAAGTCATATATTTCCACTAATTGGAACTATTTCTATGTTTTCTTAGCTCACACCTTCCATTGGGTTTTTGTGATTTACTGTTAGGTCGGATGTTAGGGTGTGCCTTTATATTTCTTAATAAGGGAGCAAATATGATGCTACCCAAAGATTTGAACCATGCATGATTTTGTTGGATGAACAATTTGATTAGTGATGTATAATAACAATTGCCACATGCTATAAGTCAAAGAGAAATGAATCTTTCAAATGGATTGAAGACACCATCATGAATGCTATTGGTGACAGAGACAAGTTCCTGAAGACATGGCATGATGCATAGTTAATAATTTTTTAAATGAACTTGAACCAAGTTTATTGGATATTTTGTGATCTCAATTCTGCGTAAAGTTATATGATACTGAGGGTCACTATATATGAGGTTCCCAAGGCTGATGTAAGATAAGCAAGTTGAAACTTTAATAGAAACTAATCATAATTGAAATAGTTCTTCCATATAGTATAATGTGTCATTTGTATCTTATTTGTAGCAACAATTGTGAAGTGCATACAATACAATATATCATATACCTAGTTTCAAATAAAAGTCTTTTAAAAGTTAAATTTGATCTCATATTTTTTATATGAATCATAAATGTGTAGATTTATTTTACAAAAATATTAATCCACATGCCTAATTAAACATCATATCCATAACAATTACTAAATTATAGTTCTTATGTTATACTTACTGCGTATATTACACACATATTCTTTTATTCATTTATTAAACTAGAGGATGTTGTGGATGAATATTCCGTTTAATTTATGGAATATTAAGGAATTTATAAATTAGTTTATAGTATTATTGTATTATAATTCTTATCACTGTCTTATAAGATTCTTATTAGATCTTGCGTGTGTCTTTAATGTTTTTATTACTACTCAATATGCTATTGTAATACATTTATCTTATAAGAACTTTATTATAATTTGCTTGAACTTATGATTGAACTTATACTCGAATATTTTCAATCAAAGCAAAATATAGTGCATATGTGTTGAAGGGTTGATAAAAATTTTCAATGAGTTTCAACTATTTTATAAAATTTTCATATAATATCTTTTGAGCATCTTTTGAAAACATATTCAAATTAATGGTTGAATCTATTTTCGATCTTTTATCAATCATTTCAAACTATTTAAAAGATTTGCAAAAGAAAAGTCAATTAAGTATTTAAATAAATTTTAATTTTTTAAATAAATTTAAAAATAATGTATCAATCATATTCAAACTTTATTCAACACTATTTTGAATATTATATTGAGCGTTGAGTTGTTTAAAAAGATGACAATCTTATCAGAATAAAACTTTCAAATTTACTTCTCCAATAAGAAAAAAAAAAAAAAAAAAACCATATCTCCAATTTCAAACATCATTGGGCATACAAATCAAGAAATTCATTTTAATAAATGCATTTCTTAAAAAAAAAACTAAAATATTAATGCAAAGCGAATCCATTGAGCATCTTCTATCTAACGAGACCATCCAGCCACGTGGTCTTTAAGATTCCCACAACGGAAAAATTTTCACCGTGGGAAGAGAGATGGATCCGGGCTGACATACAAACCTCTTCAAAACCCTCGTAGCAGCCGTCTCTTATATTTCCCCCTTCTTCCTCCTACAAACCCTAATCATAGCTACGAAAATCGACGCTTCAAAACCCTAAACCGAACTATGTCTACTCCGGCGCTCATCTCCGCTTCTCCCAATTCGGAGAAGAAGAAGAAGAAGAAGAAAGAAAAGAAAGATGCCAACTTTGTCGATGCAGTGGATGCCTCCCACGCCGGCCATAGCTCCATCTATACGGTCACCGATGTTGCCGGCGGCGATATAGATCCTTACTCTCAAGACTACTTCATAAAGCCCCAATCTTTTACCCCTACTTTGGACACATCCAAGTGGCCGATCCTCCTTAAGAACTACGACCGCCTAAACGTCCGCACGGGGCATTACACCCCTCTCCCCGCGGGCCACTCTCCTCTCAAGCGTCCCCTGGAAATCTATATCCGCTATGGCATCATCAACCTCGATAAGCCATCCAACCCCTCGTCTCACGAGGTCGTTGCTTGGATAAGGCGCATTCTCCGTTCAGAGAAGACTGGCCACAGTGGAACCCTCGATCCCAAAGTAACGGGAAATCTCATTGTCTGCATCGATCGTGCCACTCGCCTCGTCAAATCTCAGCAAGGAGCCGGCAAGGAGTACGTTTGTGTTGCTCGCCTTCATTCCGATGTGCCCGACACTGCAAAGGTTGCACGAGCACTAGAAACCCTCACTGGAGCTGTCTTCCAACGTCCTCCGCTCATATCGGCTGTCAAGCGGCAACTCCGGATTCGAACAATCTATGAAAGCAAGCTCCTTGAGTACGATGCTGAAAAACACCTTGTTGTTTTCTGGATTTCATGTGAGGCCGGTACGTATGTTAGAACTCTCTGTGTTCATCTCGGACTCATCCTTGGAGTCGGAGGACACATGCAGGAACTAAGAAGAGTGAGGTCTGGGATCCTGGGGGAGAGAGACAACATGGTTACCATGCATGATGTTCTTGATGCCCAATGGGTGTATGACAATTTCAAAGATGAGAGCTATTTGAGAAGGGTGGTGATGCCGCTTGAGGTCTTACTAACAAGTTATAAGAGATTGGTTGTAAAGGACTCAGCTGTGAATGCTATTTGTTATGGAGCTAAGCTGATGATCCCTGGACTGCTTAGATTCGAGAATGATATTGAGGTTGGGGAAGAAGTTGTGCTGATGACCACAAAGGGAGAGGCGATCTCTCTTGGCATTGCCGAAATGACTACTGCTGTAATGGCGACCTGTGATCATGGAACTGTGGCAAGAATCAAGAGGGTGGTCATGGACAGAGATACTTATCCAAGGAAGTGGGGCCTTGGGCCAAGAGCATCTATGAAGAAGAAGCTAATTGCTGAAGGCTTGCTTGATAAGCATGGGAAGCCGAATGAGAAGACCCCAGCAGAATGGCTGAGGAATGTGGTGTTACCAACTGGAGGGGATGCAATGATTGCTGGAGCTGCTGCTGCTCCAGCAGCAATTACAGCTCCTGTTGTTGTTGCAAAGGTTGAAAATGAGCAGCTTTTGGAGGAAGGGAAAGAGAAGAGGAAGACAAAAAAGAAGCACAAGGATGTTGATGGTGGAGGTGAGAGGCGTAAGCATAAATTGGAGAATGATGGTGATGATGCCACTGTACCTGCTAAAAAAGTTAAGACTGAAACTCAAGATGAAGTGGCAGGGACTGAGTCAAAGACTTTAAAAACCTTGAAGGAGGATATTGTGAAGTTGGCTAAAACTGAAGATGGAGTTGCTGGAGCCGAGGCAAAAACTTTAAAAGCCTCAGAGGAGGATGCAGTGGAGTTCGAAGAGAAGAAAGCCGAGAAAGACAAAAAGAAGAAAAAGAAAGACAAGGAGAAGGAAGATTCCTCGAATGAAAATAATAGTGTAGAGAAAGAGAAAAGGAAGGGTGAGAGTCTAAAAATTAAGATTGAGCTAGAACCTGATATTGTGGAGAAGGCAGATGAGAAGAAAAATAAGGAGGAGAAGAAGAAAAAGAAGAAGAGCAAAGAAGTGCAAGATGGTGTTGCAACTGATGTGCCTAATGCTGATCTTGGAGCAGACAATGGAGGTGGAGAAAAAAGAGAGACAAAAAAGGATAAGAAGAAAAAGAAGAATATTGAAGAGAAAGCAGAGCAGTAGGATTTAGTGAATTATTCTCAACTTATGAGGAGCTAAATTGGTCTTTCTTTTGTTTGGTACTGTCTGTGCTCTACATCTTTCAGTAAACTTTTAATTGTTAGTTTTGCCTTCCAAAACTTCACATTGCTTGGAAATTATTTTTGTTTTGAGGTTCCATAGTATTGTTTTCCATCATTGTTGGAAACTTCACATTGTTGTTTTGAAACTTGACTATTCTTTTGATATCATGATAATGCATATCTTTTCAGGCATTCCATTGTTAATTGAATTAACTAAAATGACAATCTTTTGCAGCTGATGGGATGTTTTGTTTTTGTTCTTAGGCAATTTTTCTTGGATGGATGAAGATGAATTATACAGTGGGCATGCCAACATGAGAATGCATATTGTAGCTCTTCTTCAGGCCTCTTTCGGATTGACACAGACAAATAGTGCAGAGGTCTGGATATGCAATTTGAATGATACTCCGAGATGTCTTTGTCCAGCTTGAAACTTCTTCTATATATTTATCGCTGTAATCATGTTGTTTGTATTTTTGTTTTTCTTCTCTTCGGTGATTTTTCCCAGTTTGAATTTTGTTTATTTAGAACTTTCACATGCTGCTTTGTTGTAAACTGTCCGTATATTCTTTTTGTTATAGTTGTAATAGTAATGTTGTACTACTTTTCAATGCAAGATAATGGGAGTAGTTTTGCTCCACTCCCGATGTGATAAAAATGGGCTGAGAAGCTTGTTTCGGTCTCACCTATGATTTCTTTATTTCTTTGCAAAGCTATTTGGAATTGTGCTACTGTTTGGCGCATGATGTTAACAGTTTCTGGACAAGATGTTAATAATTATCATTTAACATTATCTGAAGATAAAAGTATATTAATTTGATAGATTTAAGTATCTTATATCTATTATAAAAAAGAAAAAAAGTTCTAGAATTAATTGTTGTGATTTGGTCTAGTTTTATGTTATGTTGTTCCTTAGGTTTAGATTCATTTCGTTTTTCCTAGTAGTTTCATTCTTCTATAAGTAGAGAGACTGTATTAAAGATAAGTAAAACCAAACAATATTATTACAATTCATTTTTGACTTTCCCCCCCCCCTCCCCCCCCTCCCTCTCTCAATCCAAGAAGAGCGAGGAGCTCCCCCCCTCAAGAAAATCCCAACATTAATGTTGATGGAGAATGTCTTGGAAGTTTTGTGTGATAAGAGGATATCATGGAGGTTTAAAGTTAAATTTTATAGAATTATAATTAGGCCAGTAAAATTGAATGAATTTGAATGTTGGGCTATAAAAAAAAATGTTTTCTAACTCGAGTATGATATAAATGAGAGTATTAAGCTGAATATATAATGAAATTAAGAAGAATAAATTAAAGAATGATTATATGAAATGAAAGATTGGGTCTATTAAAATAATGTGATTGAAAATAGTCTATGAGAGGGTAGATAATAAGCTTGTTTGTTGAAGTGATTAAATTGGTATAAGAGAATTATGAAGGAAAATTGGCACACTTATAATTACATGAGCAGAAATTGATCACAATGGTTTGAGAATAATAGATTTACCATCTAAGATAATACTAGACACGAATGAATGAAAATAGAGGATTTATAATGCCGGTCCTAAATAATTAGATACGGTTTATGATGATGTTGCTGCTGCTGTTTGGTGGCGTTGCTGCCCGCCTTTTTTTTTTTTTTTAAATTGACCTGAAAGTTCTGTTGATTTTAATCATGGACTGTTGGTAGGTAGCTTGTTAATTCTTTCATTGTAATGTCATAATTTATGGATGCTATCGTGTGTGATTTGGTCTCCCTAATATTGCTGAAATGGTGCTATCAAATGACCTGATTTTTGTTCTTTTTTTACTTTTATTCGTCTAATATCTTTTTTAGCATTCAAACGTTCATTTCAAGCTGAATAGGCTACGAATTTTAAACTACATTATATAACACATGGGTTAAGTTTCTGAAGATCAAATTTTATACCACGATGGATGCAAATTTTACCAGTAAAGTAAAACCAAGGTTGAGAAGCTCATTGGTTCTGATTTTTCACATTTGAACTCGCAACAACTAATTAGGTTTTAACTACAGTTCGATGGAGTTTGAATTGTGTGATTAAAAATCCCTACTTAGGTGCTGCTGCATTGAAGAACATGAATTTTGAAATATTCATATTTCCAGTATTATGGTTGGAAACTTGGTTTCATTCTTGGTAGTATGGATGAATGAACTATCAAATGGTTCACAAGGCTATCTTCATATAATTTCTCTTGCAACTGAATGTACTCTGGGCAGTTGTTTAGGATTTATAGATTGAAATGCTTGTCACAGCATCTTATCCCTAAATGTGTACTAAGGCTGATATGGAGTTAGCCAGCTCAACTGGAAATCAAATTTTAGTTTTCTATTTGGGTTGACAAAAATCAAATTTGTGTCAATTTCTCTACCCAAATCTCTTAATCAAAGAAATTTTTTCTTATGTATATTTTTACATGGAAGTTTGAAGAATGAATTCAGAGAAGTACCTGAGCGATAAAAGGTAACATCCCCAAAAGAATGTGCAATTAAAGTCAAGACTTTGCCAAAACCCATATTTTCAGCATTCAAAGGATTATATTTCTGAATGAACTGTTAAAGCATGCTGAAAACTCTTTCTTAATCCAATTTAACAATAGTTCGGGTAGAATCAGTCTCAAGAACCACCGAAAGTGGGCAAACTCACCACAGAGCTCTGGAGAGGACTCCATTGATTAAATAGCAGAAATGCCTTGAATGCAGATTAGCAACTATGAGAAAGAAACTGTACAGAAGTGAGCTGAGCTGATTGCAGCAGACAAGCAAGATCAGATCAATACAAGAAGTATCACAACACTCCAAAAATAGTCTGAATGATTCTCCTTTTCTGCCTTGGAACTTGCAAGCCTTGTATCACACTCAATAGCTCCACCAAATTGTTTTTGAAAAGCATCTTTTTACATCTCAGCCCATTACGCGAAAGATTATTAGTGCCCATGCAAAAGTTAATTAGAAAATGTTTCAGATTGGCTGGAATTTTTTATTTACAAGCATTTAAGAGTCGTGAGCTTGTAGGTTGCTTCCAGTTCCAGCTTAAAAATAATGCAGCCTGCAAAAAAGCCAAAAAAGACGTGCAATCGATTGGAGAAGAAGCGACAGTAATGAGGAAACTTCGTTGATTGGAATCTTACTAAAACAGCTCTAATTTGAACTTTAACTAAGGAAGCTGTTTCAGCCATCTGATGAAAAAAAAAAAAAAAATCAAATAAGAGTAATGTTCACGCAGCAAATCAAGCTCCGTATAACTCTTGAGACTAGCGAACACATATGAAATAATCATCCATCTGGACGTAGAGTGAGGTTCGAGCATAAAGACAACTGAAGCCATGAATAAGTACCTACAACGGAAGGTGAATTAGGTAGAGACCTCAAAATCAGTGCTTCTTTCAACAGAGAATAGCGAGACTAGTCGGTGCAAACTCTCCAACTACTATTGAAATATTCACATGACAACAACGAAATGCCCAAATTATTGAGGAAGTTATATGACATTGGCAAAATATGAAAAGGGACATCCCATCAAATAAAATATTAAAAAAATTGCATCTTTGCTCATTAAACTCATCAAAGAAGAAGTAGAAAAGCTACTTACCACAAACTTCATTAGGGAAGTTCAATATTCGAATTGGAACTCTAACATGGTAATGGTATAGAAAGCAACATGTAAGTGGAGAATGTCCGTAGACTTCACCAATTTGAACTCAACATACACCAAAGATGGATACCCCCTTCTAAGGATCAAGGCCTTAATTAATTGCGCAATAGGCTATCCTATAATGAGCTTCTTGGTTGTCTTCTTAGGCTACCACCAGATCAAGATGCACCCCAAAGATTATGAGAAAATCGCATTCACCACAGTAGAATGACTGTACTGCTACAAAGTCATGCCCTTTGAGTTGAAGAATGTTAGGTCCACTTATCAAAAGATGATGGACAAAATCTTCAAAGAATAGAATAAAAGAAACATCGAGGTTTATGTAGACAACCTTCTAGTTAAGAGTCAATCTCCCGACCAACATATCAGAGACCTCCAAGAGATGTTCCTTACCATAAAAAATGCAACATGCTGTTAAATCCTTTGAAGTGCACCTCTGAAGCAGACACATGTAAATTCCTACGGTTCCTTCTTATACTCGACTGAATCAGAGTCAACCCTGATAAGACACAGGCTATACTGGAGATGAAGACACCCAAAATTGCCAAGTCCAACGACTCACCAACAGAATCACTAGACTCAAACATTTCATCTCTTGACTCTAAGAAAGATGCTTCCCCTTCTTCAAAATTCTAAGAAATGTGAAGAACTTTTCTTGGGGAGAAGATTGTGAAATTGCTTTCCAGCAACTAAAGACCCTCCTCACTTTGTCACCTCTTCATCAATGCCCACACCCGGGCGAAAATTTATTATTGTATCTTGGAGTCGGTAAAGACGTTGTCAGTTTTGTACTAATTGGAGAAGAAGGAAAAAAAATAATGGCTCATCTATTATCTGAGTCACATGCTCCTAGGTGTGGAGCAAATATATCCCATCATGGAGAAACTTGCATGGACACTTGTCAACTCATCCAAAAGATTGCGACCTTACTTCCAGGCCCACTTTATCCAAGTAGTAACCAATCATCCCCTTAAGGTAGTTCTCACTATACCTGATCACTCGAGCCTGTTACTCAAATGGTTTGTGGAACTCAACAAATTCTGAATCACCTATACACAAAGGATGACCATTAAAGCTCAGACACTTGCCAATTTTCTCGTAGACTACACCAAAAAGATTCAGATTTATAAATAGCAACACAACCTCATTGGACGTTAATATAGATGATGTCCCAGGTGAGCAAGGAGTTAGTTCATGCATAGTCCTTAGAAGCCCAATAGGTTTTGTAGTCACTCAAGCTGCAAAATTTGAATTCAAGGTCACTAACAATTAAGCTGAATGTGAAATTTTATTTGCCAGCTTGCGATTTGCCTTTGAACTAGGCATTACTCAGTTAGAAGTGTACTTGGATCACAACTGATGATGAATTAGATCAACGATGAATATGAAGTCAAAGATGAGGTACTCATGAAGTATCTTTTCAAAGTCAAAGTAGAAATCAACAAATTCGAGCACATCAAAAATTTTCAAATTCTCAAGAACCAAAATCAACATGTCGATCTCCTCTCTAAAGAAGGAAGCCCACCACAAACAGCTTCTCGTATGGATCTCAACACCTGACGTAACTAAAGAAGAAGTAATATAAGTAGAAATGGATCACCCAACTCTACATCCTATAAGTTTGGTTGACCCTTACATCAAATACTTGAAAAATCCAGATCAGTCAACACTGAGGTCGATGATCCTAAGTAATTTAAAATCAAAGCAGCTAAGTACTTATTACTCGACGTCAGCCTATTCAGAATATCTACTTTCTCACTTAATGTCAAGTGCATATAAGAAGAGCAAAAAAAAAAAAAAAAGCATTACTTCTGCTATAGCTCAAAATTTTCTTTGGACATACATTATATGTCGACATGAAGTACCTTCTACTACTTCACCATCTCGATCACGCCCACGAGTGCATTTCACCAGCATCATCTATCACAAGATTGCCACATAACTCAGCACATTCAATCGAGCTGTATGAAAGGCTGATAATACAACTTTTATACTTCATACATATTCTATTGTAACTCTTCAAGCCTTTTAAAATAGGGGAGAAGGGACGCACCAAAATATATAAAAACAAAGCAAAATACAACAAAATAATTCACGAGATGAGGAGGAGAGAGATGATGAGAAATAGGAGGGAGACAAGACAAAATGGAGAGAAATACACACAGAAATATTATTTTCTCTAGTTTAACTTAAACTCAGAGGTTAGAGCTATTGTACCTCTTTATTCTTATGTTTGTGATAGTGAAATAGAGGGGAGCAGTGAAAGCCTTAAGTGTTGGCCCGTGTATATTGGTGTGGGTTGCATGCTAGATTGACCGGGGTTTTCACTGGCCTAAGGACAATGCTTCCTCGTCATAAAAAAAAATGAATATTATATTCAAATTCATTTTCTATCTTTGCATCTATCTTTCTTTCTAGCTTCATCATCCTTGCCTACAGATCATAAGCCCATAAAAAATTCAAAAAAAAAAAATGATCTTACATCATCCATCAGATAAATTAAGATCATCTATCATGCCAACAACCACTAGCTGCCTGAGTAGGTGAAATTATTCTATGGGGTTACTGGATGCTGTTCGAAGACGAATCAGGATGTGCTCTTTTAATTTTTAATTAATTATGTTTCCAAATATTTTACTATTTTAATTTTAATTTACATTTTTTTTTACTTCAAAAAATCAATGCGCTACGTCTACTCTCCCTTTAATTTTCATCAAACAAAAGAGTGCACGCCGGACGGATGAAGGCCTAGCTGCTGCAGGCGGAAATCTCCGTCTTCTGTCGGTCGACCAAGATTGGCTAATTCGCAAGTTTTCCTCCTTTCTCCACAGGCAAACAAGGCTTATCCCCCACTCGTTTTGTGTTATTTCTTTTCTGATCCCTGCTTTTACCAGTCTTTACCACGTCAGTTGATTCCAGGTTTTTTCAATTACGTGCATAAGCTTCAACCAAGGAAGATATAATCTCTTATTTGCCTCTGCGTTCTGGGACCATCACCGCTTGAAAGACTTGCACGGAGATCCGCATCAGGATTTCCCAATGGAAAAGGCTAAGGGTATCATTTCATATCGAGCCTCTTTTTTTTTTTTTTTTTTTATTTTCTGCCGATTGCTATTCTTTGTCTGATTCTTTGGGATAAAGCTACCTTTTTTTTCATTATTTTTTTTTGCAAATCTGATGCTTTTTGGGTTTTGATGAATTACTTTTCTATTTTTTGTTTTTATGAATTTAATTCTTGGCGACCATGTTTTAGATAATCACGCTCCGTACAAAGCTAGAACTGATTGCTTTCGCTGTTCTGCTTGGAATTTTTGTTCTTCAGATGTACATTTGAATGGGATGGGCATGTGTATATTTTATGATTCTTTTAATTAGTTTGAAATAAAACTTAATTTCAGTAGATAACATAATATCCTACTGAGGTGGAGTATATTTCACTCTTTCTGGCTCCTCTGTACTCCACGATTCAATTAGAAGAACATAATTTTAATGGCAAGATTTGTATTTTTTTTTTTTTTTGGAAAAATTTCGTGCCAAAAATTGAGATTTGTGGTTGGATGCCTAGAAAAACTGTATCTTGGAATAAGCCTCTGCCTTCTGTGGAGACAATTTCTATAAATGCATAAATATTGATTTAAAAAATGTTTTGATTTTTTACATGGGACACAAATCCCAATCTTAGATAGAGATTTTTTTTTACCAGCTCGTGGATTTCAGTGCAAATAAAGGTCTGCTGATGCTTAATGCTGCATTCGTTATGGAGTCAGGAAATTTTTATATGATTTTAGCCCCAATACATACATGCTATCCTTTTTGACAATTGCATATGCTTGACAAGACCTGCTGGCAAGAATAGAAAATGAGAGAGATGGAGAAAATCTGTAATTTACTATGTCCAAAGAGTAATACAAGGGCTGCTTTAAATAGACAGCAGGCCAAGAAATTAAATGCAAGAAAGTACATAGAGATGAGACACGTAAGCAATGCTGACATGTACATCTATACTAACAAGCCACATTTTACCTACCTCAACTTGTGCACAAACTTCCGATTGTCCGATCAAATCCTTCCCTCCACGTATTCAATATCTAAAAGAGATATACATATCGTGTAAATATCACTAGTCCCCATATAAACTTTCTAAATCCTTAATCTATGATAAAAAAAAAACTCTTCCCTATGCTATGTCCATGCTCTCAAATTAAACCCCTTTACCATTTCATGACATATATCATTCCTATTTTTTTCTAAATTAGGATTTAGTCATAATCTTAAATTTTTATGCATGCAAAAATCTTTTCTTACACTCAAATAGTAATTAAAATATAAATAATTTTCTAAATCTTTTAAATCAAAATATAGAAAAACTAGTATTTTATGCAATTCCCTAAATTTGCCTCTAAAAACCTTCCCAAATCCATTTAGAACCATAAAGCTAAAAAATTTCATGATTAGGGAAAACCCTAATTTCTAAAACTTAAAAATTTTTCACAATCTTGCATTATTTTTCAAATAGAGGCTCTCTTATGCCATTAGGAGTTACTTTTGTGAAGGCATTTCAAAAGAAAATCACATTGAGTGAAACCCTAACTTTAAAATCCACATTTTTCATGAAATCAACTCATATTTGGGTTTAGGAACACCCTCTTACCCTTCCCTAAACTTATCTCAAAGAAAACTCAAGTTTTTACAAAACTCTAGTTTTTTTTTTCTTTAGAAAATCTCAAGGGAAAATCATGAAAAAGATGTATGAGAACTCACCTTACTCTTCCCAACAACTTTCCTTCAATCTCCCTCGCAAACCACCGCCGGAAACCGTCTCTAGGACCGCCGGATTCGCCTCCTACCCGACGCCCTTCTCCCCTTTCTCCGCTCGGTTCGAGCCGCAAGAAGGAATGGGGACCGAAACATTTCGGTCCCCTATTTAGAATAGAATGCCCTCTTTAATTGCCTATTGACCTAAAAGCCCTTACTTAAAATCATCTCTACTCAAATGACATGAAGGGCAAAGTTGTCATATTAAGATTTCTGGAAATTTTAACTCCCAAAATAATTAAAATCCGATATGGGTTCTTTATATCAACTCGCTCAGAATTTTGCGCACTATTTTATAAAATTTATTGCGTCGAATTCCGACGACTTTGAATTTTTCATTTAGAATTCGTCGCGAGGCATCGAAAAGCGTGCGAAGTCTAAAATGCCATTTTGCGGGTTTTACAGTAGAGCTGAGGGTTAGGATGGGCGTATTATTGGAATGTTTGGAGGTGGATGTTGGTGTGATCACTATCGGAAACGGATTACAATCTGGGAACCCAACCGTTTTAAGTAGATTGGTAGCATAATGTTGAGTGTCGAGGAAGAGATGCTGAGGAAGAGATCGACATTACCTAATTGTTGATCTTAAACGTTGAGTGCAATTGAGTGAGAAGCCGCTGAATGGTGTTATCATCGTTGCCTGTAATTAAAATGTCATCAACATAAATTAGAAAGTATAACTGAATGTTATTTCTGTGGTATAGGAAAAGAGAGGGATCAGAACGACTAAACCTGAAACCGAATTGTTGGAGAAAATTGGCGAGTTTCTCAATCCACTGACGTGGAGATTGCTTGAGACCATAAATTGATTTATGTAATTTGCAAACAAAATTTGGATGTTGAGTGCCCGAAAATTCGGGAGGTTGCTTCATATAAATGTCATCGTGAAGATCCCCGTGTAGGAAAGCATTTGAAACGTCCAATTATAAAATGGGCCAATCTCGATGAAGGGCTAGAGTAATGAGTATACAGATAGTGGGCATCTTGGCTACATGATTGAAGGTCTCTGTATAATTAATTCCGAATTGCTAAGTGCATCCTTGAGATACAAGGCGAGTCTTATAGCGGTCTACTTGGCCGTTATGACGAAGTTTGGTTTTGAATGCCCATTTGCAGCCAAGAATCAATTTATTGGTAGGAGGAGGTACAAGGGACCTGGTGCCTTGTTGTTGCAAGGAAATGAATTCATTGGACATTGCTGACCGCCAATTCATATCTTGAGCAGCTTGGGAATAAGTGGAAGGTGTAATATTGGATGAAATATGAGAGTTAAACCAATAATTTTCTTGGGTTTAGTGATGCCCGACTTCAGCCTAGTTTGCATGGGATGGAGAGGTATGATGGACTGAGACCCCGTGATATTGTCTGAAGATGCATTGCTGTTTTGAACGGAGGTGGGAGGCATGATAGATTGAGAAGGTGAATGATGTAGAATGGAAGTGAGAATGTCAGTTGCAGTAGGAGTTTTGTAGGTGATCAAAGACATAGAAGTTGGAAGAAGTAACAGAGAAACAGATTGGGGCTGGGTTGTTTCCGAAGATTGGGAAGATGTGGTTTTATAGGGAAATATGTGTTCGTGAAAAACCACATGGTGAGATATGTGTATTTTGTGTGATTGTGGGCTCCGAAAATTCGGCCCCGGCCTCCGCTCGCTTTTCTTATTCGGCGAGGGAGTTTTAACGAACTAAGTTCCGGGGTAAATTTTGGAAGGCAGATGGGTTTGTAGATATGACACTACCCAGAGATTTCGCCCTCATTTTGTGAGGACTTTATGATCTGAGTTCTGGTTTCCTATAGGCGCAAGCCCCTATAGTTAAATTACCCCTCCCGATAACGAGAGAAACTTTCAATAAGGCTAGTCGTCAATCAGATACGTAGAGAATACGTGTTATCTGGCATATAGTAGCAGCAATGGATTTGGAAATTGGAATTTGAAGGGTTCGAAGAGTTTGGTATTTAAAATAGAAATTGCACCATCTAGCACTTAAAGCAGATGGTGGGGGAATGAATGATGGGCCCGATCAGATCCCATGTTCCGTCGTCCCGGGCCATCATGGTCCTGGTCTACTTAGTCAAAGGAGGTAGTCGACCCAACCTGACAGAAAGAGTCCTTGTCGGCAGCCATGGGTTGCTTCGTCCAAGGGACCTTTAGACCTGGGGTGGGTATTTGCCTAAGGGGACAAATTTGAATCCACCTTGCTTACAGAGGGCTTTGTGCCCTATCGATCATATCCTATGATTCATAATCTCAAGGATTTGATGCCAATAAGGAGCGTAACGGCGCTGCCATAACCGGTATTTCGTGGTGCCATTTGGCGGCAAAACCACTTGGTTCAGAGGGCCCCGGGTCATAACCGTTTATCCTGCGATGCCATGTGGCGGCAAATCGCCGGTTTAGAGGACACGTACCAGTCCTTACTAGCAGGAGATTGTCTTGAGAATGAATCTCTAGTGATATTTTCGACTAGGCATTTAACTCTTTGTGAGCAGAGTGTTTATTTTGAATTGTCCACCCCGCAGACTGTTGCGGAGGGTGGATGGAATTTGCTTTAAGCGATTAATGGATTGAATTTCAAATTTTGGGATTTTTGAGAATTTTATGTATTTTTTTGGATTTTTGGATTTGTGGATTTTGTGAAGTTTTTGGATTTTTATGGGTATTTGGTGGACTTTGGAATATGGATATTTGGAAGATAATTGAAAGTATTTGGAAACCTCCGGTTGAGTCTGAATTCAACACGGCCATCATCGGGGTTTAGGGATCATTTCTTTTTATGGATCGAACCTTGTCAACTCTGTCGGGCTGTCGACAGAGAATTGGGTTTCGTAGGCTTTATGCCTCATCAGTGAATTCTCTTTGTTATAGGCCTTTAAAGGCATAATATGAATGTATTAAGATAAATATACCGGTCGTAGCAACCGTATATTTGTTTGAGAAGTTCGAACCTTGTCGACTCCTATTTGACCCGTATAGGAGGATCGGATTCGAACTAGAATTCACTTGTCAACCCGCGCAGCATCCCTAGACGTCAACGTGTGTACCATAAACGCTCGCTGGGGCCCATGCGGGTTGAGATTTACTTTCCCCTTTTAGTGTACCTATGTATATACAATTTATAGTGCATGTGCAGGGGTATTTATAGAATAGACGCCTTCTGTCTGCTTGTACGAATTTGCAGATCCGGTGCGTATCGAGCAGCTTCTGAATTGAGTTATTCGCTGCTTTGTACAGGTAGACTGTCGTACACCACTTCGTTGCCCTTCTGCAGGTGGGTCCGTAGTTACCTAACTAATCTCCTGCCTTGGTCGTAGAAATCGTAGAACTTATAGTCTTTATGCTTATGCTGTGATTTTGGCTTTTACGATACATCCACCATTGCTGGAGGTAGATGTATTCAACCTTAGATTGAAGTTGACTACAGGATACTGCACTTACTGTAGTCTTTATGCATCTACCCTTGAGTGGATGTTGTGGCACATACATTTGTATTCGTAGAGAAATCGTATGTGCTGCAGATCTTCTGTATTTTTTATCCATTTCTTCATATGTGCTGGTCATCATTTGAGGGAGTCTAATGTATTTATTTACACTTGAGTGATATCAGTTGTGTATGAGCCTTGATGTTCTATCCATAAACACACTAAATACCCTATTATAATCAAGTTGTTTCCCTCGATGTTTGCAACACGCTACACTTATCGTGTATAACAAATCATTATGCCCACTATATTTCTTAAAGGCTCTTGACATGAATAACAACATTATCATTATTTCCACTTAACATCAACATCTAGATTGGCATAATCATTGTGGACAGATTGCATTGTTCATTGGGGGATTCTTTCGTTGAATGCTATCCAACTTCTTTGAATGGACTTGAGGTCCATTGACAAGGACATAAATCATACATTGAAGATCTTTTATAATAACATCCTTTAAGAATAGTTCATGATCTTTGTAATCGTTCAAATGCTTCAATTTGATTGATTCCATTTATGTACACCGAATATAAATCAATCTTGAGTTGAGTCTTTTGATCATTTGGAATTTTGAAGTTCAAATGATCCAAGTCATATCCACTTTGGTCTCAATTGGTTGAGTCCCAGAATGAGTCTTCAACATTTTTCTTTATTCAAATCATTCATTTCTGATTCATTTAGGTTGAGTGAGGGTTCAAGTTCATACTCAAGTCTTTCATGCATGATCCCAACCAAGTCCAAGCTTGCAAATTCAAGCCCTCTTGCACATGATTCAAGATCATTTGTTAAGATTCAATTTAAGATCCTTTTTTTTAAAAGCTCCTTATGATCTTATGTATTGTTCTTTCAAGTTCAATCAAGTTCTTGTAGATTTGTTCAAGTCCCTACTTCTTGTTTAAGTACAAGTTCTAGTTCAAATGAGAGTCCAAGTTTAAGTCCAGTCTTGTTGTCCAAACCAAGTCCATGTTCTAAATTGTTCCAAGTTTGACTTCAGTTCCGAGTTCAATCCACTTGATGTATAAATTAAAGTTCAATTCATGTGCACATTTCTTTTTTATTGGTTTCAAGTTGAATTAAGTAGATTAAAGATCAAGTCCCCAAAATCTCATTTTGCTCAAAGTCCTATGTCTTGTAATTTCAGACAAAATTTACGGCAGCGCTCCGGGTCTACCCGTTAAGGGGAAAAACCAAGAAGGCCCGCCTACCGCCACGTCAATAAGGCGTGCATGGGTTTTATAAAAAAGCATTTTTAGAAAAAGGCAGTTTTTGATTCCCCCGCGCCCGGTTGGTCTTTAAAAGTGACCCACCGCTTCGCCCACACATGCCGCACCGGGGTTCCATTCCTACCACGGCCAATAAAGGCGGTGCTTGGAACAGTTCTCCAATTTATGCCACGAATATTGAAGTAAGGTTTTGAGTTTAGAAGAGTACGTACCTCCGCGGGGTGTCGTGGTTGACACGTGATCGAGGGGTCACTTCGCCTACCTCGTCGTGAGGTGTCGCACCGGTTCCCTCCTACCACGGCCACTAAAGGCGTGACTTAGGTGGTTTGCCGGTCCGACACGGACATCGAGGAAGGAGAGTGGGGGATTATTTTATTTTATTAACCTTAATTAATAATAATTAATTAATTAAAAGATAATGATAATTAATTATTATTTAGTAATTAATTATAACTATTTATCATAATTAGTAGTTAATTATAATTAAAATAATTAATTTTGATTAATTAAAATTAATTAAAATTAATAATAATTAATTAAAATGAAAGATAATTAGTTATGATTAAATAATTAATCATAACTAAATATCATTATTTAATTAATTATAATTAAAAATAATTTATTTTAATTAATTAAAACTAATTACATATTAATATTAATTAACTATAATCAAAGATAATTAATCATAATTAAATAACTAATTATAAACAATTATCATTATCATTAATTAATAATTATTAATTTATAATTAAAAATAATTATATAATAATTATAATAATAAAAAAAAATCATTTTCTTCTCCATTTTCTGTTTGGCATAGTAACGGGATTTGGCCGAAAGAGCGTGAAAGGGAGGGAATTACCTTCACGGCAAGGGAGCTCCCGTTGTTTGCTTTCGCTCAAAATGTTGTAACTTCCGATCCCAATAGGAGATGGAGATCGTGGAAGGAGCAAAGTCGAAGGGCACGAAGGAGCTGAAGAAGGGCTCGGGTAGGTTGGCTTCTCCCGTCTCTCTATCTCTCTTTCTCTCTCTCTCTCTCTCTCTCACTCTCTCTCTGTGAGGATCGGGGCTCACGGTCGGGAGCAGGAGTCGGCTACAGGAGGGGAGATCGGAGGTTGGGAGCAGCGACGGGAGAGATAGGGAGCTCGGGAAGTAGAGGAGTTCTCGTGTGGAAGAAGCCGCGAATGAGGGGGCTTTTGGTCGGTATTTGAAGGCGTATTTGGGCATTCAACCGAGGAAAAGATCGCAGATTTTGCGCAAGATTTCCGGAACGGCGCCGACTGCACACCGATTCAGCGGGATTTCGGGGATGCCTTCGACAGATACGAGGTTTCCGGGATTTCTGGCGGGATTCGCGTGTTAGCATCGATGCATCTGAGTTCGTGGATCCGATGGTTTACAGGCTAGCTGAATTTTTTTTGTTCTTTTTGTTTCTTTATACAAAGGTCAACAGTGATTGAATATCGAAACACCTGTAGCCTTTGTGAGATGATGAATATCCGAGAAATACGCATTCTTTGGAGCGAGGAGATAATTTATTTGAGTAAAGTTGTAGCCAAGGAAAACAAAGACACCCGAAGATGCGAAGATGATTATATCTAGTAATTTGTCCATGAAGCTTGAAATAAGGTGTTTGAAGAGAAATCACTTTGATGGAAGCCTATTGATGAGATAATTGGCAGTGGATAAAGCTTCAGCCCATAATGAGTCAGGTAAATTAGAGGCATGAAGGAGAGTCCTGGTGAGATCTAATAGGTGTCTGTGCTTGCGCTCATCGCCTCAGCTAAACAGTTTTGCTTAGGTGTATAAGGGCATCTTATTTGATGAGTGATGCCACGTTTAAGGAGAAATTCTTTAAACAAGTTGCTCGTGAATTCGCCCTCACCATCAGTTTGGAAAGTTTTCGGTTGAGTATTAAAGTTGTTTTGAATTAGTGAGCAAATTTTTTAAACTTGGTAAATGTTTCATGCTTTGAGTGCATTAGATAAAGCCATGAAAATTTTGTAAAATCATCTACAAATATGATAACCGTTAAGAGACTGTTGCGGGGCTAGACCCCAAACGTTCGAATGAATGAGTTGAAACGAATTAGAGGATATCTTAGTAGTTTTATTGAATGGTAATTTGTGGCTTTTAGCATGTTACAAGAAGTGCAAACATATGAGGAATTTAAATTACAAATTTCAGGAACATTTTAAGCTAAGATGGAAATAATTATGTAGTGGGGATGACCGAGACGAGCGTGCCAATTGAGTGTGGAGGTCATGATAGCTTGAAGAGCAGCTGTAGGGGAGTTAGGTTGCATCTTGATTTGGTAGAGACCGTTGCAAAGATGACCATGTAGAAGAGGGCAATTGTCCTGTAAGTCCTTAATAACGATGCCGTTAGCATCAAAATAAATGGAGACTTGATTATCGGACATTAATTTCGAAATTGAAATCAGATTATGTGATAAAGATGGTACATGAAGAAAATTGTGTAAATGGAGCTTTCGAGCGGTTTCAACTAATGGAAGAATACCATGTCTAGAGTTATGAATCGGTAGTGAAGAGCTGTGAGCGATTGAGTTATGAATCGGTAGTGAAGAGCCATGAGCGATCGATACCGTGTCTGAGCCTCGATACGATGTAGATTGTTGTAGGTTGGTGAGATCGGGAGTTAAGTGCGCGGAAGCACCGGAGTTAATAACCCAATCATTGTTAGGAAGAACAGATGGTTACATGAAAAGAGCTCTCGACGACCAAGAAGTGGTAGGAGCGCATTTAAAATTACATCTATGCCAACAGTTCAGTGCGGAATGTCCAGTTTTACCGCAAATCTGGCATGTTGGACGTTCAGTATTTTGGTTTGTGGTTTGCTTGGACGAGGCTGACTGGTACTGGTGTTTTACAGAGGAAGTTCGGCCTTTGAAATATCTTGATTGAGAGTGACCATGGACAGAATTGGTGCGGTTTGTGAATATAGCAGTAGAATCAAATTGGGATGAAGATTCTTTTTGCTGTTCATGTTGAAAGTTAATTTCTTCACTACAAAGAAGAGAATAAAGAACGTCAAGATTGATAGGGTGAAGAGATGTGCGAATGGCAGTTTTGAAGGAGTTATAGGAGGAAGGTAAACCGTCAAAATGTAAAGAATGATGTCTTCTGTGTCGATTTTTGATCCAGACGCAGTGATGTTGTCAACAAGAGTTTTAATTTGGGAACGATATAATAGAAAGTCATTTGAATAATGTGGGAAATGGAGCTGTTTTTCATTTGAATATGGTGCAGTTTGTTTTTGAGTTGGATGACACGAGAAGGATTTGTGGGTTATAAGCGGTGTTCAATAATCATCCAAACTTCATGGCCAGTAGAGGAAGAAAGACCATGGGAAGGATTGAGGAAGATGTAATAGAAAGTAAAACAAAAGCAAGATTTCTATCAATTAAATGCCATAGATGAAAATCTGAGCCAGACGTGTCGGACGGACAAAGAGTGGCTCCGGTGAGGTGGCCGGCGAACCCGTTGGCGGAGAAGTGTTGCATCACTTGAATATGCCATATGGCATATGTGTCCAGAGTAAGTTGTGTAGGAACAAGATTTTTGAGATTAGAAATTAAAAATTTCAAAGGAGTTGGGACTGTGAAACCTGAGAGGGAGGTGGAAAGATGAGAACCGGTTGGGAGGGAAGAAGTTGAATCTTGATCGGCTATGGTTGCTCTGATACCATGACAAGACCCGCTGGCAAGAATAGAAAATGAAAGAGATGGAGAAAAGCTGTAATTTACTATGTCCAAAGAGTAATACAAGGGCTGCTTTAAATAGACAGCAGGCCAAGAAATGAAATGCAAGAAAGTACATAGAGATGGAACAAGTAAGCAAATGCTGATGTGTACAGCTATACTAACAATGCCTTCTAAAATTTTCTTTTTAAGAAAAAGTTTTAGCCAAGGCTCAATATTTTGAATAAAACAAATAGGGTTTAGGCCTTTAGGGTAAAGCCTCAATATTTTGAAAAAAGAAATAGGCAAAATTACAAAAGGGGTAAAATATCGCCTAAGGATTGCCACTTAATCGGAAAAGTTTGGAGCTCAATAAAATCATTTGTAGCTCTGATTGGAGGGCAAGAGAAACAACAAAGTGAGCAAAACCAAAAGAAAAAAAAAACTTAATTCATAAGAATCAAGGAGTACCTAACCTTTGGTCCTGCAGCATCTGTTGAATTCAGATCCAAAAATTAGGAATCAGGATTTTAGAACGGTCAAAGTCCACATAGGAAGCTAGCAATAGTGCCTCGCATAACCCCGCTAACAAAATGAGCAGCATATCAGGAAGCTGAATATCTAAAACACTTATCAGAAGGGTTGAAGATCAGGAAACTGAACCACTGCTTGCTAGTGGAAGCATCATAGCTCCAAAATTCAGATAAAAACCTCTTATTGAATTGCCAATAGAAAGCCGCCAAAACTCTAAAGAACAGTAAACCTGAGCTGTTCAGGCATCCCACACTTTCCTATCATGCACAATCTCTCTCCAGATATTAGAAAGGTTGGTGAGAATAATTAGGAATGAGATTTCATATATATATATATATATTCGCAGTTAATGCAGAAGTATATTCAATCACCTGATCCCGGAAGGACAGAAATAGAAAAAACTTATACCATTCATGAGAAAAGGGGCATCCAAAGAGGAGATGATAGTAATTCTCATTGTCCATATTATGGAGGGGCCAAGTACAGTTGCAAATGATTTCTCTGCTATTGAGATTATCAGTGAGCCTGCAACCAAAAAAATGAAATATTTAATAGTATATTTCTCATGCCAAATCCTCTTGGCCCGACAAAAGTTTGGCAAATGCGAGGAAAGGACTTTGTTCTTGTGTTGAAATGAGAATTTGGATCTAGTTTAGTGTTCCATGTTTAGACTTATATATGTAGAATATATTTTCTTGTACTTTCCTTTCTCGTTTATTTTTCTTTTCATTTACTCTCATATGCACAATCCTTGTGTTTTAGGTTATGAGCCACTTTTTGTACTTTGAACCTTCTTTATTGATCTTTGTTGAATGGACAACAATAGGAATTCTAGAAATCAAGAACCTAATTTGGTGCAGGTTTGTTGTCCATCTCTTTTGTAGATTTCAAGAATTAATTTTGAATTAATAGCCGTCATTTTTTTTCCTTCTTGATTGATGCCTCCCTTTCATATTCTTCTAAAATTGGTTTTTGATTTCTATGAGCCATAATTCCTTTCGATTCTAACTAAGATTGTTTTTTTTTTTTTTTGAAGAAATGCAAATAGCATTTAAAAAAAACCTAATACAATCTAGAAAGCAAAAGCAAACCTTTTAAAATTATCATAATGGATATGCGATCCATTAGATCCCATTTTATCCATTGGGGTGATGGGGATACCAAATATTAAAACAACCCAAAAGGTTGGTTAGTATCCCAGCTTTCCCAAGGGATGGAAAATGAAACCTAGTAAAAATCCCACTTTTCATCATAATGGCTTTAAACAGGTATAATAAGCCTAAAAGCAAAACAAATAAAAGATAACTAGATACAAGAAAAATAAAAGCAACTACTAAACCAGCTATCCAAACATCATTCAGACCCCCCTAAAAAAAAGGTCCAACAAGCTCCCAACAAGAGTAGAAATTGCTGTTGTAGCATCAACACAACCGACAATAGCCACCAAGAACGAACTAATCAATGACAACAAAGTCATAACACAAACTCCCTCCTCGATAGTCCAAGAATCAGCCCTCCACAAGCAAAGTCATACCAACTGCAAATCATCATCACACCTGCCGCCTCATTGCAAAAGCCATCCAAACTGATACTCATCACCACTCTCATCACTTTGACAAGAGAAAAACTAAAAATCTTCAAATCCTTCAAGTCTTTAACCAATAAGACTTGATCTTAAAAAAACAATAGAAAAACAAGTGGCCAAACAACCACCTCCATATTACAAACATCAACCAACAAGAATTCCCTCAACATAGATGATCCACGGCCAAACCCTTTAGACGATCCAAACGATGTTGATAAAGCAATAACAATAGCTCCCAAAACCTCTTTCCGAATGGCTGCATACCCAGCTCCAAACAAACCATAATTGTATTCTTCCACAACTAACGGACTCAAAATCATCCACGGGACTGACTTGATTCCAAGAGTCTTCAAGAATCCAAAAGAAACTGGATCTTTAAAATAGCAAGAACATCCTTTAAAATCCAAACACCCAAACGCCATCAACTTCATAATCATCAACTGATCACTCATCAAGAATCTATTCAAACCAATTATGGAATCAAGAAAATTCATAAACCAAATCAGATCCGAAATCCAGCAAACGTTCATTAGAAGGAATTTAGTCCCAGCATAGACTTCGTTTCCAATATTGTTGTAGGAAACAAAAAACCAACACAAAAACTCCTCCAAATCCACCTTCAGATTTGAAATTTCACAAAAAACAATCAAGAATCTGATACTAGTAGGATAGACACATCCCACATTACCGGAAGCCAAATCAAACCAACGGAGATACATTGGCAAGCAGAAATCATCGAAAACCAATTTCAATTCCAAAGAAACACCAAAATCGTTGGTCCAAAAAAGAACCTCTACCGGATAAATCTTCATCTTCATCGCATCTCTAAGCAAGATTGAGATGACAGAACCGAACAAAGGTGCTCCGTCGAACCAACGATCTCCTCCGATCTACCAAAATCGCCCTTCTCGTCGCAACCGTCGCTCTCGAAACTAAGATTGTTGTTGGCACTCTTAATTTTGCTTAGAAATTTCTATCTCCTATTCAAGCTAAGAGTATATTTTGATCATGCCTAGCTTGAAATTGATGTGTGATGTGGCGCCCACCCCCCTTCGCTTTGCACCCACTCTCTCCCCCCTTTGTTTCGCATTCGATCCCGCTCCCCTTCGCTTGATGGAAGTCCATGAGTCGAAAGGCTTCTGTTTTGTGGGTCCCAAAACCCCATTTCAAATCTATAAGAGGAGAAGGATTAAGGGAAGATTATTGGAGGAAATGTGTTTGATAGGAAACACTTGTAGATCTTAAGTATTTCCTGTCAATCTTCGGAAAACAACGAGAATTTTCTACAAAAACCCACACCAAACCACAAAAATAGTAGATAATATGTATTATTTGATGAAAGTGAAACGGAAAATACCAAGATACAATTGATCCTCTATTTGAGAGGAGTATCTTTCTCCCAAATCTCTAGACGCCACTAAAGCCTAAAGGAAAACCTAAATCTAAGAGATATCAAATTCAGTCCAAATTCAAGATGCCCTAACCCTAGGAAAACAAACTATTTAATGCGTATAATTCAAAAGGAAATCTCTAAACAATCCTTATTCAAATTTCCCTCCCAAATCCCTCAAAAATTCTTTTCCAAAAATCTCCCTTGGATTCTACGGTCCGATCGGATACGCGAGAGGTGGAGAGTTCCACCTGTTTTCTGCCAAAGCCAGTTCCGTGTGGACCAGTCCAATGGACCAGTCTAACCGAAATCAAATAATATTAAAGTAAGATGTTAGAGTAAGATTAAAAAAAATCAAAATAAAACCATTAGAAGTCATACAAGGCTACAAGTATCACTAAATAAAGTCCCTCCCACTCTCAATTTAACATAAACAAATTATCTAATCCTCTAAGGTCATTATTTATGAATTCAAAAATCTCTCACACTCTAATCACTACTTGCATCCATTAAATATTATAGTCACAATATAAAGTTTCAAATTATAAGAATAGCCCACATGAAAAATTACACCAACAATAAATGAAGCAAATAATAACGAAATTGATGACATCCTGTGGATGTGCTGCAACAATTTGTAACAAGACATTATTTAAATATCTTCGCTCATGGCAGAGATGCATTTGCTGTATGTTTTGGCTGTAGAGTACGGATCATTGTACTTTGTTGGCATTGCAGACCATAGTTAAGTTCTCCGTTCTTCCAATCTCGTCGGAGTTTGGTACTCATACGTTATTGTGGAAGTTGAAATTATATTTAATTTCTCATTGCACAGTTTCTACCATTGTGCATTCAGCCTTGGTTCTTTTATTATCCTCTTGTTTTCAGGATTTGGGGCAATACCAACTATTTTTGTCATTTCTTTGCATTTTCTAGTCATGCTTAAAATTGATTTCCCGTTTCTTATGCTTGATATGACCAGTTCTGGAATCCAAGGATGGGATCATCTCTGTAGCTTCTGCATTTGCTGGTCATCAAGAAGGTGCTTTGGGTTTTTGCTCTGGCGACTTTAATTTTAATTGCTATTTGTCATTGGATTTAGTTGGATGTGATAAAAATTGTCCCTTATAGCATCCATTTCTATTCTATATGATCAAATGTTATCATTCCAAGTATGATGTGTAAAAAATTCTTGCTGATGGCCATCTCTGAATCAGAGGTTGAAGATAGAGATCACAAATTTTTATCAAAAGCTATTAAAGAGGCATATAATGGGGTGGACTCTGGTGATGGTGGTCCTTTTGGGGCCGTTATTGTGTGCAATGATGAAATAGTTGTGAGCTGCCACAACATGGTCCTCCATGATACTGATCCTACAGCTCATGCTGAAGTGACTGCAATTCGAGAGGTAATGCTACACACTGTTATTTCTGTTGAACGACACGACACTTATTGGCTGATGATTTTGTGTACACTTCCCTTTTATTTTCTTCTCATAATAAGATCATTCATCCCCTGTTTTTCACATGGGTGGCACACAATTGCAGAGGAAGCAATCGCATGATTGTAGCTTATCGTGCTTACTAAAGAGTTGTTTAGTTGGATTTATTTAGAATGCATGCTCTTTAGAAAAGTAAAATGAAAGAAATGTAATGTCTTTTGAATTCAAAGAAATGTAATGTATTTTGGATGAGCTATTTGGTTTAATGTAAATCAAATAAAATGATTTTTTTTATTTGTTAGGATACATTTAAATACATAAATCTCTCTCTTTATCTATCCTCTCTCTCTCTCTCTCTCTCTCTCTCTCTCTTATGGGGACAATGACATTGGTTGGTTTAGGGGCGATATAAGTGGGGTTGGCATATGGGAGATTGGTGGGCTGGTTCAAGGACAAGGACGGCTTCAGAATAATAGGGGAGGTCAGATTATAGTTGTTGTTGGTGGCCGAGGCGAGTTTGGCATTGCTTGGGGAGGTTGTGGTTGCTCAAGTCAAAGGCTATGGAGGTGGGGTCAACATTGGCGCAATAGAAGAGGTTGGGCATAATGGGATGCAGGGGTTGGGTTGACTTTGATGGAGGTCGGAGTGGCAGGTACAGGGCTTTGACTGAAGGATTTCAGGATGGTGTCTTTGGAATATGATTAATTTGTGCAAATTTGTAATTCATTAAAAAAAATGAAGCTTTATGGGTATTCCAAATTCAATTCAAATATTCTTTGCATCAAATTTACTTAATGCCAAAAATCTGAAACTTTAAAATCCATGTATTGTTTGTACATTACACACTCAATACTTTTGCAACGAAGCAGTCCCTGAACTACTCCTGGGAACCTGGCAGTTTTGTTAGACATTGCAGGATGGTTTCAGTTTACCTAATAATGCCTTGTTCTGCATACTTTTACTCGCAGCTATAGTTATAGCAGGAGCGCCATGCCCGATTAATGATGATTTTCAAGAAGCGTCTATTTCATGATTTTATGTTCGATTATACTTTCTTCTTGTTTGTCATTATGATAATCCTTGGATATTAAGCATATTTTCAAGAAATATTGTTCTTGTAATTGTTCAATATGATTTCATTTTCTTAATTAATAATTTATAGGCTTGTAAGAAGCTTGAGAAGAGAGAGCTGTCAGACTGTGAGATGTATGCTTCTTGTGAACCATGCCCTATGTGCTTTGGTGCTATTTTTCTTGCTAGAATTAAGGTGATTCCTCAATTTACTCGAAGCTTCTATACATATATGTTCACAGCTTTTTTGACAATACAGTTGTCGTTTTTTACAATATGATCATGCAGAGATTGGTCTATGGAGCTAAGGCAGAAGCTGCAATAGCCGTTGGGTTTGATGATTTTATTGCTGATGCATTAAGGGGCACTGCACATTATCAGAAGGCTCACTTAGAGGTCATAAGAGCTAATGGGAATGGAGCCATCATTGCTGAACAAGTATTTGAGAAAACAAAGCAGAAATTCCAAATGTATTGATGTCATGTGACCCTTCCGATCTCTCTTGCAAATTTGTATGAAGTCATTGCCATTTGTACTTCATTGTTCTGAATTGTTGTATTTGATTTCACATAAATCTTCATCTTTCTCCCTGCTCATGATTAGGTGTAAAAGAGAAGCTTTAGTTACATATTGCTTTCGTTCAAACCAATCTTCAAACAGGCTTGTTTTGTTGTAGTTACTCATTAGAGATTACATGCAACAAGCATTCCATTATATGCCTATACAGTCTCTGGAGAGATATAGGCTTCATTTGGGACTGCTTTTTTATTGCTTTCTAAAATGGAGTCTTAGTACAATTTTTTTTTTAATTTTGTACTAAAACTCCGTTTTAGGAAACAATAAAAAACCGTCTCAAACGAAGCCATAGCCGTGCAACTTTTACCTGGCATCTTCTTTGAAGATTGATGGGATAAAAAAATTGCCATTTTAAGAATAAGTAAACGATTTTTGGAAATTATTTAAGAATTGAATAAATTTCAAATATTTTTTTTTTTGGGTGGATTTTTGAGTCCATTAAGATAAACTCACACAAATATTAGGTATTTAAGAATCTTTTTTAATTGTGAGCATTGGCTCACTAGAATTCTTGAGACTTGTGTGTTTGGTCCCTAAAACATCTTAGCGGGATCAGATGTATTTGATTAGCTCTCTCTCCTCATATGGAGAGGCACATCGTGCACAACTTTTTTCAAATCAGTATGCATTTTAATGTGAATTATGGATGTAAAACACTCAAATATGTCAGTATTTTTTTTAAAATTATGTCCAAATTAAACGATCTCCAAAAATTATAAATTCTTTGACAAAATAATCATCTTATTGTGATGATTACAACAATACCAAAATCTTTCAAATTAATGTGTTTAGGTTTTGATCAAACCTATTGAATCAGGTCGACAAAGATAAGAGAACAATCGATTCTATCCCCCTCACGATGTGCCCCTCTGCAAGGAATTTTTATTGGGTCAGGTTATCTGATGTAGAGATACATCATGTAGCCAATAAACAATCGCCATGTGCTCTGTTTATAAAAAGTCCTCAGTTATAAACAAAAAGTAAAAGCACATGGCGGCTGTTTATTGGTTACCCATAAAAATTCCTCTGCAAGAAGTCATTACCAATTGTCTCTACTCCTAAGCAAAGTCTTTATGGCGTTGATTTACCCAGATTTTATCTATTTTCATGCACTTTTATCTGTTTAAATATAGGCATATAAACCATTTTGGTGATAAATTGCTTTTAAAAATTAAAAGACACATTTTAATATAAAAATAATAGTTTATTGTTATATATTTTTAGGCTGTCTTAATATTCACCTTCATTCAATCTTGAAATTATTATTGCCAATTTAATATTTAAAATACTGATTGATTCGTGGCATGAGAGCTTAAAACTTATAATATGGAACTCATTCCAACCAAATTCTATGATGTTAACAAACAAGATTATGATTAGTCTTGACAAAATCCAAGTTTTCTTAAAAAATAAAACTGGCAAATCTATAAAAAAAAATTCCAACGTTCCCTTGAAAACTTTGCTAGTTAATTTAAAATAATGAAAAAATTATCAAAGAAAAATTTAATAATATTTAAAAGTTGTTAAATTTTATGAAATATAGTGTATGATTTTTTATTTATTTTATTCATAGTGATTCTTAGGAATTTATATATAATGACATATCATATATGTATATATATACTAGATATAAAAATAGATGAATTATGAGGTATGTATTAAGATCGTCTAAGAAATTCGGGCACGGACAGCGGCAGAGCAAGAGAATTGAGGGGCAGGGCAAGAGAATTGAGGGGCTTCATCAACGGGAGTAGGCGGTGATTCTGCAGAGAAATCTCATCCGCTCAGCTCGGATTCCGGAATTCTGCCGTCCTCGGCCGAAATAGAGAGAATCGAAGCTCCTCTGCTTATTAGGTTTTCGTATAAGCCATGAAATCCCACCCGCCATGCTCCTCGAAAACGCCCGTCAGGTTCAGAATGTAAGTTCATTGCCTTCTCGTCACTAACAATCTCAATGTCCCCACCCAGGCTTTCAACCTTTATCTTTCTCTCTGTCTTTTTCTCTCTTCGCGGAGCTGTTGCATTTTTTTTTTCTGTTATTTTCTTGGTTGAATTACACACTCTTTCTACTGACAGATTCCTGGTTCAAAATATGAACTCGCATGTTTCAGGAAACTATTCTTTGTTTTTTTTTTTTTTAAATATGGTTTGGATTCTTGATGGGATCAGCTAATTGAGGATATGGTAGGCACATGGATTTTTTTTGTTTGTGATAAGGTTTTGGTTTTTTTGTTATTTTCAACAAGTTACTCTACTTAGGGGAGGAATCAACTTTGCATTTAAGGAAGGGCAAACTCATTATATAAAAAAACTAAATAAATAATTCTAAACTTTACATTCTATTTTGCATTTTCTGATAATATTGCATAATTTCTTTATTGAGAACATATTCATTCTTAATATATGGCACTTGATAGTCATTGGGCCAACCTTTGTTTAAAACTGTGCAATATAAAGCTCGTCTTGAGGTCCACATCAATGCCATTCCAGTAAAAAAAGCTTCGAGGTTTATGCGTCAAGTTTTTTTTATGAGTCTTGTGCCTCAACTTGGCTGAGGTTAGCTTGCACCTCAACTTGGCTTAGACCTGCCTTGAGGAGTGCCTTGCCTTATTGGTGTGAGGCGCACGCCTCACTTGATTTATATATATTTTGAATAAAACTTACCTAAATCTTAAACTAAAGCCTCGAACAAATCATGCCTTCTTGCACCCCCAAGCCATAGCAACTTCTTCTCAACAAATTCGACCTCCAGCCCACTGCCTTTGTCGTAGCCAGCACTAAGAATCACCTGAAAGCTGCACTCCAAGATCATCGCCATCTCCTCTAAAATTTTGGAGTATTATTCTCATCTTTTTGTTAATGACAAGTGTGGGCTTCGAAAATTCCATATGTGCGCTTCCGGCCTCTCAGTGCCATATCTCTTTTCTTATTTATTTGTGAGTGACGGTGGAGAGTTTTAACAGATTTAAGTTTTGGGTGAATTTTCAGAAGGCAGATTGGGTTTTAAATAAGACACTATCCAGAGATTTCGCCCTCATTTTGTGAGGACTTTTTGATATAAGTTCTGGTTTCCTATAGGCGCAAGCCCCTATAGTTAATTACCCCTCCCGATAACAAGAGAGAACTTTCAATTATGGCTAGTCGTTAAAGAGGTTATATGGGTTGTAAATCCAACATATAATAACAACAGTTTTAGGGTTTGAATTTGATTTTATGATTTAGAATTTATCACCATGAACTTAAAACTGGTGGTGGGGGGAATGAGGACGAGCCCGATCAAGATCCCATGGTTCAGTCGTCCTGGGATGTCATGATCCTTGGTCTATTTAGTTAGAGGAGGTAGTCGACCCAACCTGACAGATGACACCTTATTGGCAGCATGGGTTGCTTCGTCCAAGAATACCTTGTAGACCTGGGTTGGTGTTTGTCTAAGGAGATAGATTTGAATCCACCTTAGTTGACAGAAGATTTCATGTCTATCGAATATACCCTATGACCAATGGTTGCGGGAAGTGGGCGAGTTTTAGTTTTAGGTTTTTAAGATAATAGATTTCATTTCAGGGATTTAGACTTTTGTTGGATTTGAGATTTGACCAATCTGGTTGAGATTTTCGATTAATATGACCATCATCGGGGAGATGTTAGATGTTAAAGTCATTGTATTATTGTAGAAATTTGGGAGGCATCTTGCAATTCAAGTCATGTCGACTTCGGTCCTTTCAAGGAGGAGGATGAGATTTGAGTATTTAACCCGCGCAACATTCTTGAACCGTTGGATTTGGGACTCGGATGTAATGATCAGAGCACATGCGGGATATATTTAGTTTAAACATAAATGTTATATTAGTGAGCATTTGACATTGCGCAGCATTCTCAGACATTTGTGTTTATAATTTTAACATGTTTGTTGGAGCACATGCAGGATTTTGTTTAGTTTGAAAATAGAATAAACATTTGACCATATGTTACATTCTCAGACATTTGTGTTTGTAACTTTAACACGTTTGTCGGGGCACATGTAGGATGTATTTTTTTTGAAAATTGAATGAGCATTTGACCTTGTGTACTATTCTCAGATATTTGTGTTTATGATATTAACAAGTTTGTCGGAGCACATGCAGGGTGTTGCACTTCAGTTTAGAGAATCATATTTAGTATATAAGGGGGGGGGTGTTTAAAATATGATCCATTGCGCAAGTGATTTCATTTAGAAAATAGTCGAGATTTATTTTAAGGGCCTACGAATGCCTTCTGTCCGCTTGTACACATGTTGCTGATTTGGTTGCATTAGATGTTTGCTGTTTCTTGTAGATGAGTTGTAATCCTTTCAAATTTGTCCACATAAAACATGTTGAACGTATAACAGGCTCATTCAGTGGCTTGTAGGGATTTAGATTTGTTGTAATCATTTAACATCTTGTTTGCATATGACATTTTATATGTATAGCATGTTTTCTACAAGGGTCCGTGGACACTTGTATTGACTGCATATCATCCGGTGTTTGCTTGTAGATGACATGTAGTGGGTAGGATGGGTCTTCTACAGTGGCTCGCAGGAGCTTGTTATGATTGTGGTGAATCTTCTATTACTGCCAACAAGTGTTCGTGTTTACAACAATTATTTTCGCATATGCTTGTAGGAAATATGTTGGATGTATGACAGGTCTTTTATGGTAGCCTGTAGGTGGACTGATTTGTTCGATATAAGCTCATTGTCCTTGCTTGTAGGCTAGTTGTTGTGGGCACTACGAATTTCCTATTCCTACAAACAGGTGAATTGTAGTATGTTGTATTTTGCCTTTGGGTTGAAGGAAACAATTTGAAGCTCTAACTATCTTAGATCTTGATGAATTGAACGCTTTCTCCTCAAATGCCATGCTTCATACTTCTAATTGAAGGCTTGAAATTGGAAGTCACATATATAACTGACATAAGAGGACCATCCACTTGTAAGGATGTTTGTTGAGCAAAAGCTGTTGTTTCTTGCATTTTTCTTTATTAGTTCATTAGTTGTGGTTGGAGTTAAATATTGAAAGATTTATATCCTTGTGAATCGGTTGAATCCTGACTCTAGCTCGCTTATGTACGATTAAATGGATCATTGCCGCATTATATTTATAGATATTTTGAATCAATAGATAATCATCAAACTTCCAATCATCGTGGCATAGCTCTTAGCTTTCTAGATCAGTAAGATCCTTGCCCTTCCTCACATATTCTTAATATGCCTCTTTCTGACATGACAATGAGTAACCATCTTGGAAGAGTGATGGAAAGAAGACAAGCGAGGCTCCTATTAAAATGCTAATAACATAGGAATGGTCTAATGCATTTGAGTCAAATGAGAGATCTCTTGGTATCATCATTACTCTTTGAATAGATCTCTTCAAGACTGTTGGTTGTCGGAAGAAATTTCTTGTAATCGTCAAATTTATTACAAGAATGAATGTTGCATACATGAGAAGGATAAGGATGTGAGAATTATTATGCATATTTTGTTGAGCATTTCTCCAAGCTCTTAGCAAATAGATTCTTCTTGCATAAAAATGTTGGAAAATATATACTTTTCTTCTCCCTCCAAATATTCTCCATTGCAAGGAATAAGAAAATATACAATTGTCTTTAGTAATTTCTTTGTTGCGTGCATCCCCGATTCCATTACACCCTTAATTTCTATTGAATATCATCTTAAAAAACATCAGTACTACATATCAATATGAACGAATCATTTGACAATAAAGATGCTTCCAAATTGTTGGTTCTGCTTACTAAAACTCTTGAACTAACAATTTCTTTGCATTAAAATTAATAACTTGTTCATTATTAGAATTAGAGCTTCAAGATTCGCAATGAGTCGCCATTCCTAGAAACATGCTTAAATTCATTAGATTCCTTTAAGCAATGAAATTTACTTAGTCATAAAATTCTCTTTAATGCCGAACTAGATCTCAAAGTCAGAAGTCATTGTAGAAGGCTTGGGTTATTCAAGAATCATTGTGTTTTGAATTGCCTTTGTACATTGACTTCAAATCCCTCCGAAGCTTTAGAATTAGTCTACAATTTATAAAATAAAGTGGGGGTCCAATCTTGTTTAATTTCAATTTAGATAGCCTCCCTACGTCCCTTCCCGTGAAGGAAGGTAGGGGAGGACACTTGCCCTTTTGGCTCGGCTCGACCGGATCAAATCAACGGCGAGGAGTATGGGGAGCAAATCGACTCCAAAAAGAGTCTTCAAGTCTTTCAATGTGCGCAACATGCTGATTTAAGCATTTTATTTTAATTTTAATTAGATTTAAGAATATTTTTATTCTCCTTGAAAATCTAGTAGCCTTTCGGTGCCCCCTCCCTGCGAGGGTAGGTTGGGGAGGGCACTTGCCATTTTGGCTCAACTCGACCGGATCAAATCGACGACGAGGACTTTGGGAGAGCGAATCGATCCCGATATAGTTTTCGATCCATTCGGTCGGATAAGATTGACGAGCGAGGGCTTCGGGGGACTGTATCAACCCCGGGACTTCCTTCAAGTCTTCAATTTATTGCGATACATGTTATTTTAGTTTTAATTTAATTTTAAAAATATTTTTTTATTTCTCCAAAAAATTCGGTAGCCTTCTGGCGCATCTTACCCACAAAGGGAGGTTGGGTAAGGCACTTGCCATTTTGGCTCGACTCGGCCAGATCAAATCAACGTCGAAGAGATTGGTAGAGTGAATCGATCCCTTTAGTATTTTCGATCCCTCGATCGGATCAGATTTGACGACCAAGGGCTTCGGGAGACTGAATCGACCTCGAGATTTCCTTCAATTCTTTAACTTGTTGATCGTTGTGTTATCTGCCTCTTTTTTAATTATATATATAATATTATATTTATTAACATTATATATAATATAATATAATATATAACATATCATAATATTATAAATTATATAAATTTAACATAAATATAAATAACATAATATTATATATTATATAAATATAACATAATATATATTATAATATGATAATATAATATATGATATAACATAATATTATATATTTTATAAATATAATATATATTATAATGTAAGAGGCAGATGGGGCTGGTCGGTTACGGCTAACAACAAGTATTCATGAAAGAGAAATATGATCAAAATAAATAAAGAAGAAATAAATTGAAAGGTATTGAACTCCACGAGATGATGTAGGGGAGAGAACAATTTGTTATGATGATAACTCAAATAAAAACTCCCTCAATGATGACAGTGCAGATGGCTTCTAAGTTGTTGCTAATTATGTTAGCTTCATTTAAGAATTAAATATAGATGAGTAGAGAACTAAGAAAGAATTTGCAGTTAAACTTGATGTTATAACATATTTTACGTAATTTCTATATTTCATGTTGTTTTGCTTTTATGATATTTGGATTTTAATTCTATTTTATGCAATTTATCACTTGCCATTTTATGAGTTGTGCAATTTTTTATTTCATATGTATGTCAATTTGTTACTTCAGAATTCAATATAAAGTTAATGCTATTATTTAACATTATTATTTGAGTACTATATAAAAAATCACTTTTAATATTTATTTCACTTTATGTAACTTTTAAATTTTGAGGTTTATGCCTCAAAACGCCTTGAGGCTTACGCCTTGCCTCATAAAAAAATGCCTCAATACCCAATTGCATAATTTTAAACCTTGGAGTTAACCACCACCCATTTTACTATATAATTGATGTTTGATAATTTTTATTGCATAAAATATCATCTCTACTGTAACAGTAGCAACTAGCAAAGTCACTGCCAAATAATAAGCCTATAAATAAGTGGATATATAATATCTTTTTGGCCTTTACAATTTGTTTTGCAAGAGCAACAATAATAGTAAAAAATGTGGACTCGTCGCTTGTACGCATATCAATAATGTTCAAGAGACACAAGATCACTATAAAAAATATTGGTTTTTTCTTATCATAAGCAAAAAATAAATTACTTGGGTTTAAACAGTTGCATATCAATAATAGTGTAAAATAAAATAACCCGATAATGATGAAAGTTTATTATTTTTTTACCTCTTTGTACTGATTGTCGATGAGCCTTAAATATAGAGTTTATATTTGGAATTTCAATTTCAAAAATATTACAAAACCGTGATACTTCTTCTAGTAAAGGCTCCCATCCATTTTCCCTTATTATCTACAATCGTTGCTTGGATTTGCACCAATTTTATTGTATTTGCAATATCTTAATATTTTTTGGTAAGACTTATGATAATTTATTTGTAATCTTTAAAATGTCAATCATTAAATGTAGTGTCAAGACAAAGTTAAAAGATTTCATAATATGTATAAAAATACTATCTTCAATTAACTGTTGATCATGTATCCCTTCTTTCTTAATAATTTCAAGCACTTCCAGTATATAAGTATATATTTTTATTAGACTAATTAAGGTTTCAAAATACGAACCCCAATGGATGTCACCAGCGTGCTACAATTAGTTTCGTAGTTGACTACAACTTAATTCCTCAGTGCTTAGCTAAACAAATTATTTTATCACGCTGAATGACTTCAAGAGTATCATTTCTTTTGTATGAAGCTCTAATAATATTTAAATTCTTGAAGTAATAGCAATGTATATTTGTTATAACCATCAATGATATTTGAAGTTGATAAGCCAAATAATAAATATAGAATGCCCGAGGATTATTATGTAGTATGAGTTCTTTTAAACCATGAAACTCTTCTCGCATATTAGATGCTCCATCGTAATTTTGATTACTATCTTGTGTAGGCTCAATGATTATTTTGCAAGTATAGTTTTAAGCATTGTTTAAAATTGCGCAATACGAGGCTTGTCTTGAGGCCCGCCTCAACGCGATTCCATTGAAAAATGCATCGAGTCTTGCACATCAAACTTTTTTTATGAGGCTTACGCCTTAGCTTGGCCAAGGCCCGCCTTGAGGCACACCATGCCTCGATGACGTGAGGCTTATGCCTCACCCTATATATATATATATTAAAACTTATCTAAATCATAAATTAAAGCATCGAAAAAAACATGTTTAATGCACCCCCAAGCTGTAACAACTTCCTCTCGACTGCCTCGACCTCCAGCCCTTCGTTTTCTCCATTATCAACATCGTCGTAGCCGTCAGGGATCTCTTAAAACTCGCACACCACCACCACTTCCTCTAAAATTTTAAGAGTTTTAATCTCATCTTTATATTAGTAAAAAACATTTATGAAAGAGAAATATAATTGAAATAAATAAAAAAGAAGCAAATTGAGAGACATTGAACTCCATAGGATGAGAGAGGAGAGAGACCAATTTGTTGTTATGATGATGACTCAAATAAAAACCTCCTTAATGATGACAGTGCAGATAAAATCTAAGTTTTTGTTAACTATTTCAATTTTCTTGGGAAATTTAGTGTGGATGAGTAGGGAACTAAGAAAGAAGAAATTTGGAGTTGAACTTGATATTATATGATACTTTTATGTCATTCATATATTTAATATTATTTGGCTCTTATAATATTTAAATTTCAATTCTATTTCATATAATTTATCACTTGTCATTTTACGTCTTGTGCAATTTTTTATTTTATATGTATGCCAATTTGTTACTTCATAATTCAATAGAGAAATATAACATGTCATTATTTAACATATTATTTGGGTATTATATAAAATATCAATTTTTACATTTATTTTGACTTAACGCAATTTTTTGATATTGAGGCTTACGCCTTGCCTCACGAACAAAAAATACGTCAATACTCAATTGCACAATTTTAAACCTTGGTTTTAAGAGATACATTCAGTGCTACTGCATTTGTTGAAGAAATATATGTAATATCTATGAAGATCTCACTTGTTCGAACTTACCTATATATATCACTGCAATAACTAATTATTCTTTATTGGACACATCACAGGATCATCAACTAGAATAGTGAAACAAAAATCACTAATATAATTCATGATTGAAGCTAAGGTCTTAGCAAATTAGCAAATATAACACTACAAATCTCTTTTTGCAATTTTGGTGAAGTCAAGCTAGATGACTCGTCATGCCTACGTAATGACAACCATTGGCAAATAAGAAATCAAACATAATCAACACCTACAGTTTACATGATCTGATATTATTTTTTATTCTTCTCATCATTGCAACCATAAAGCAGGAAAACTCTATTATTGATGTTTTATTAAACCCTTACATTTTTGTCTTGGCTTATTTTGTGTACCATTATGTTCTCCAATATGACTCAATTTCTTTTTTCTCTACTGGTTCTTAAATTATTCACCAACAAATGAGTCTTCACCACCTTGACATGTGATAATTTGCTGTTGAGGATTAAATAAGTAATAATAATAATAAAATACATCTTTTTGTACATTATATTCTTAGTAGTTAGGAAATTCTTCAACCCATTTCAAATTAAATCTACATGTAATATTTCCTATCATTATTTGAGGGAAATAATGATTTTTTTTGGGTGATGTGGTCCCTTCAACAAATAAGCTATTCGAATTTTATTCATATCATTTAAATCATAACTCTAGATTGATGGTCGAAGTTTAGGGTCGGTAGGGAGATTATTAATATCAATTTTGTCATGTTCTTTCCTTTTTAGAAATCGATGACCCATTTATAAAATGCTTGATTGTTACCTTGTAAGTTGGCTAAACTAACATGACAATAACAAAAAAAATATAAAAATATGATCTTAGCAAATTATAGCTCAATTAAAATATTACTTAGAAAAAAACTTTAGTAAAAGAGATTGTTTTCACATAGTAAAAGAGTTTGTTCTTAGATTTTACTATCAAATTTTAACTCGACAAATGAGTGTTTTAGATATTTAAGTGAAACATATAATGGATAGACAAGGCATGCTCACATTAAGAATTATGTTGGGTAATTGGGCAAAAATACCTCTCTATTGTTGACAATTTGATCATTTGGTCGATCAAAAGATGGAGAGTAAAAAAAAATCAACTTAGATATCCATACATGATCATTATGTCCCTAACCATGATGGAGAGATTGATAAAGCTTCTATGCCTTGTAATTAGTGATGTTTTAGTTTGAATTAGATGGTTGAATCTAAACTAAATCTTTGAGATTAGTTACAACTTACAATAGTAATCTAAATTTCATGATCGAATTTCTACCTAACCATACAATTGGTGTCAATGAAAGTGTGCTTCAACAAGATTGATGGGCAGGTTTGCTTGAATCTTGATGGGCATTATAGGAGCTAGAACGACCATTATCCAATTCAACAATCATTACAAGAACGTAAAGCATGAATCTAACATGCTTGATCAAATGGGAATTAATTCAGGGGCAGTTTTTAGTAACAATTTTTTAAACGCACATACAAGTGCAATACAAAATTAGGCATGACTTTATATCAAATACTGATTAATATGGGGAAATTTTGATCATCCTAATAGAAATATATAATAATTACAATTAGTACCATTTAACTACCAAATCGCGAAGATACATACAACGTTCATTTCGACGTAGGTCGTGACACCAGTGGGGTTGTGCGGCGACTGCAAGGATCAGGATACAACTGACGATGCTGTGCAGAGAGCAGCTTCTATGAACGGCGAGCAACGACTATGAACCATGACGTAAATGGGAAATGAAGATTTTAGAAGAGTGAAGCAGCGCACGCGTGGGATAAGGAAGAAACAAAAAATTTGAATGAGTGAAGTGGCGCACGAGCGGGACAAGAAAGATTAGGGCAAAAAAATTCCTTAGGGGGGCAGAATTTGGAAGTACCCCCCATATAAACTAAACTTTATTGTTTAGGGTGGTTAAATGCCCATCCTAAGCTATATAGGGATTCGCCCATGCTTTTCCTGATGTTTTGTTTGCTATTTTTCGCTACGCCTTCTCATTCACAAATGATTTTCATTATTTGGTTTGCTAGTTTGACTCAAAAGTAAGTAGTCGAATGCTAAAAAATCTAAATGGTTCTTGGCTTGGATTCAGCTTGAATTAAAATTAACTAACCAACTCACTATTCATGCTCGGCTAAAATCAAACTATCAGTTATGATGCACCAACACCTATCCACAAAATGGCACGCAGTGTCCGACACAACACAAGTCTCACATGCCTCTGACATGTGTCAGACACGGACACATCGAATACCTGTTCCATGTAAAAGTTGTTAAAAAAATTGACCACGCGTGTCCGACAATCATATCTAAATTATTTTATGTAAAAACTTTTTTTAAATATCATTTATTGTATTTCAAAATTTTATTTATTAAAAAAAAACTAAATTTTTTATTTCTTCTCCACATACCAAATAAATTTGCCTGCATTGAATACCATATTCTTAAACATTCCTATTTTTATTTCTCTATGGTGGATTGTTGCTAGGGTTTTATAACAACTTCTAATGCTATCTCAACATTTACACCCAACGCTGTCACAACATCAATGTTTTAAAATCATTTCAATATCGAAATTTGATGCTAATTTTACATTAACGCTTATTGTCGCAATTTCTACATCACAGTCATGCCCCTACGCCGTCTCGACATCTCATCTTTGTTTGACGTTGTCTCAACATTGACGATCGATGTTATCTTGGCATTGACGACCGACACTATCTTGACATTGATGCCTGATGCCTTTTGCGCAACATCGATGCTCGACTCTCGATAACATTATCATCTTCCCTCTCAATGTTAGACATGCCGTTAATGTCCGACTCTCGATATTAATCATTTTAAACACAAATTCAAGTTAAAGAACTTATTATTTCTTAATTATTCTTAATATTCTACTTATTCAATTTTTAAACACTATTTTTAATATATAAAAATTATGATACTGTGTTTAACTCGTATCCGTGTCCTATCTTTTCAATAATTGATGTATCCCATCTTGTCGTATCATATTCCATGTCATCGTGTCCGTATCTAGGCCTAAATTGGATTCGGATCAAAATGTATTTGAATACATGCATGTGTGTGTATGGGTGTATGCATATATGTTAGATTAAGAGCTTGTGTTAGTGGACAGAAATCAATTAAAAGTTGATTAGGTTTTTATCCACATTAAAATCATGGGCCAAATCTTACTTAGCTCTTGATTGGATCGAATTGCTTTTAGCCAATCTCGAGCCAGGATTGGCTGGCTCTAGATAAGATTTTTCACAGCATAATTCTATAGGAAATGGTGATGAGGCAATGAGACATAATAGTTGTAATGATTAATTGCAGGCCTACTGCTGAAAATCTTATTCCTATTCGCTTGGATATCGAAAACGAGGGGCAACGTTTCAAAGACTCCTTTACTTGGAATCCCACTGGTACTTCTTTACATTTATTAGAGAAATATACTTCAGTTCTGCCATCTTTACTTGTAAATTTTTTTCAAGGGAATATTTTCTGTTCCATTGAAAGTATAGAACATAAACTTATGGAGCCTCTCAATTTTGCATCATTTAGTATAATATTCATTCTTTTGCAAGCTTCCTTGGGCATTTCTTCTATATTTACATTACGTGTATACTGAATTTTTCCATAGTAGTTGTGAGACCAGATTGAGATTTGGGATCAGGAAAACATTTGGAATGTTCTTAAGTGTTTTCTTTTGCTAATATATTTGTATTAACTCATGCATGTTGCTTAGTTCTAACTTCATTTTAAAGAGATGCTTGGTTTAAGCTAACTAGTAGTTCTTTTTTTTCCTCACTGTAAGATCCTGATTCTGAAGTAATCAGTTTTGCAAAACGGACTGTCAAGGATCTGAAGTTACCGCCAATCTTCATCACTCAAATTTCCCAATCAATACATGTAAGTGGTTACTATTGTTCCGAGCTCACTACCATGATTTTGTTTAAGTTAGCAAATGTGAGTTATTTGCTTTCTTGGACTATTCCACATGTGCTATTAAATACATTAGCAGTACTCAACATATTTTTATGGTCCATGGGTGATTTTAAAGCTTTTTAATTATAACTTCATTTGGTTCAACTTATCTCCTGCATAACTTTTTTAAAAAATAGCTTATGGTTTTTATGAGAGAGATGCTTAAAAAATTATCTTTTTATACTTGCACCTTTTTTATAGTTTCATGGGCATATGGCTTGACTTATTGAATAACTTTCTTTTCACTATGAGAATACAGTGATTTTAGTTCATCATGCACATAATTAGAACAACATCAACATAGTTGTACCAAATAAAGCTCGTCTATTTCTTTCTTTCATGTGTCATCTTACTTCCTTTCCAAGGCAGCCAAGGCCTTTTGAAATTTTATTGGATTTTAAAATAAGCATTTATTCAAGTTCATCTATGTCTCATCTTACTTCCTCAAGGGCTCATGTTGGTGTTTTTGTTCTCAGCTTTGAGCTGTGTTATGCATTATCATTTTGGAATGTTACCTTCTGTTTCATAGTTTTTGAATTGCAATAATTCTTCACTTCATGCTATCTTTCATGTAAACTCTTGTATTGGAGCCTGATTCTTCTAGACCAGTATCATATAGTTTTGATAAGCTATGCCCATGTTTGTTATGCTAATGGACTTTGTTTGGTTTGCTCAGTCACAATTGGCTGAATTTCGGTCTTATGAAGGGCAGGAAATGCATTTAAAAGAGAGGATTGTGCCCATTAAGGTATGTTAGTTGGAGAATGTACTGGATATTTAACATGCTTATCTGTATAATGGTGCAATGGTTTTGCAGCTTGACATACGTGTAAATAATACTGTACTCAGAGACCAATTCCTTTGGGTAAATTTGTTTGAACTTTGCGTTGCTATGTTTTTTCTTTGTAGTGCTTCATTTTCTGGTCAAATAGTTATTTTTGGTTTATTCACAAGCTAGTTGTGTTATTTACTTTCAGGACATAAGCAATCTAGAAAGTGATCCTGAGGAGTTTGCGAGAACCTTATGTAAGGATTTGGATATTGAAGACCTCGAAGTTGGAGTAAGCAACCCTTGATGTTCTCGATGATGAATTAGCTAACTAAGGCATCAATTTCTATTGCACATTCTAATCATATTGTTTCTGATTTAGGTCGGTTATTTAGCTAGTATGCATGGAAAGGGAGAAGCTTTGTCTTGAATTCAAGAAACACAATCTGACGATGAAGAAAGTTACACAGAGCAATTGAAAACCATAATTTTTTATCATCATTTGTCTTGGGTTAAAAAAAAATAATAATAGGAGGTAGTAGGGATGTTGTGTATGATAGAAAGTATTGGAGCATTTATAATTTTCTATTACTGTTTACACATATAGTAGGAAATTTGAAAAAAGATTTAAACAGGAATACCTGGAATTACTAAAACTTATTCTCGAACTAGCTGTTATGGTGGTATGCCATTTTTTATTGGCAGGATCTCTACAACAACAACGACAACATCAAGCCTTTTATCCCACCACGTGGGGTCGGCTACATTAATCCTTTTTCTCCATTGCGTCTGGTTAAGAGTCAAATTCTCATTTAGATCTAATAAAGAAATGTCATTTCTAATATTTTCTAACCCAGTCTTTTTAGATCTACCTCTACCTTTCTTAACATAGGTTAAATCTAATGCATCTACCCTCCTAACTGGGTCATCGGCCATTTTATGTGATCAAACCATCTAAGGCGACTCTCTCGAATCTTATCTGTCACTGGAGCTACTCCAACCTTTTCACGTTTATGCTGATTTCGATTGATAGGATCTCTACTAGATATAAATTCCTGTCATATACAACTTACTATTTCCTTTTCATAATAGTAATATTTGCATTTTGGAAAGGAAAGTGGCATATTATTGTAAAATTTACTTACAAATAAAGATAGATTCTCACTTGAATTTTACCTCTATTTCTGTTAACATATCAATTAGGCATGAAAATATCATACTTATTTTCTTTTATCTTTTTAATCACTATTTAATAAAAAATATTAATCCAATTTGGCACTAAAAAATTAAACACATGACATATTTAATGCTGAATGTTTACTTATCTTGCAACTTATTATTATTATTTTTTCTGTTTCATCATCTCCAAGTTTGAAGCTAATCACTAATCTTTGATTATCTTGTTACTTTGTAGCCAACAATTGCCGTTTGTATAAGAGAGCAGCTTTTTGAGGTTAGATTTATTTTCCTCGCCCTTCTATGACGGATAAGAATTTTGAAGAAATAGCAATTTTGTTCCGTTATGCAGTTATTTGGTTATTGTTCTGCGAATTTCTTTTTTTGCATGCTTGAAATAAGGTAAAATGTGGGACATGTTTTTTTTGTTGCCTTTTGATAACTAGAACTTTTGCAGGATATCTTTATGTGCTGTAGATGTGTATATTAAGGTTTCGTTTGACACAACTTTCTTACTGTTTTTTAAAACATCTTTCTAGTATAAGAATGCTAGTTTTTGTTCTAAAAAATGCTTAAAGAGGCAGTAAAAAAGCCATCCCAAATGAAACCTGAATCAAAAGGTGATAGTTGGCATAAGATATTGATGACAGTTCTTAAAATTGAGTTCAAACACATTTTAATATGAAAATTCGATGCAATTTGAATATAACTATTTTTAGTTAATATTTAAGTATCACATCATTCATGCTAATATTTTAAAATATAAATTCAAATTAAAATTTATTTATTTTATTTTACTTAATATTTAATTATTGCATTATATATTTATCTGCTGAACTTTTGCAGGATATCTTTATATGTGCTGTAGAAGTGTATAATAATGTTTCGTTTAAAATAACTTTCTTAATGTTTTTTAAAACATCTTTTTAGTACAAAATTTTTAATTTTTTACTAAAAAAAAGCTTTAAGGAGCAGTAAAAAAACCGTCTCAAATGAAGCCTGAATTAAAAGGTGATACTTGGCATAAGATATTGGTGACAGTTTTGAAAATTGAGTTCGTACACATTTAAATGTTAGCCATCATATATATCATTAACTTAAATTTGGATATGAAAATACGATGCAATTTGAATATAATTTTTTTTAATTAATATTTAAGTATCACATCATGCATGCTAATATTTTTAAATCTAAATTCAAATTGAAATCTATTTATTTTATTTCACTTAATATTTAATTATTACATAGTATCTTTATATGTGCTGAACTTTTGCAGGATATCTTTATATGTGCTGTAGAAGTGTATAATAAGGTTTTGTTTGGGACAACTTTCTTATTGTTTTTAAAACATCTTTTTAGTACTAAAAGAAAAACTTTAAGGAGCAGTAAAAAAGCCGTCCCAAATGAAGCCTAAATCAAAAGGTGATACTTGGATATGAAAATACGATGCCATTTGAATATAACTATTATTAATTAAGTATCACATCATGCATGCTAATAATTTTAAATATAAATTCAAATTGAAATCTATTTATTTTATTTTACTTAATTTTTAATTATTACATTATATATGATATATGTCAGCTATTATATATATATAACTTTAAATTTTAACTAAATATTATTTATAGTTTAGTTAAATTTAATTGTTCATTTTTAATCATTTGTAACTTTTAAGTCTGGGCCTTACAGTATATCTAATTGTTTAAAATTTTATTATTATTATTTTTGTCACCCCTTGCAACAAATGGATATTGATTAGTTCCCTCATATAAGATGCTTTTATGCCGACATTGCATTATGATTACCTTCTATATTTAGTTTTCAATGTGTTTGGTGCAATGATATCTCATTAATCCCTGTGCGTTGTTTGGTTCATCTCATTGTGTGCAAATCTGGTCCTGTTAGATGGCTACAACTGAATGATGCTAAGAATAGGAATGAAAAAGGGAAATGCTAGAGTCAATGTTGATTATTCTAAGTAGCACTGGTTATTTATCGACGATGGCACTGAACCAAACAAAAAAAGCAAATGATAGATCCACTAACATTTTCTAATAAAAATGCAATGCTTCTGAACTATATTTCCCATAAAATTTTGGCCTTGTTACATGTCTGAATGCATGTATTATACTGTTAGTATTTGGATTATGCAAATGAAGTTTGGTGAAAAATTATGCTCTTGATCTCTATTTCTTATTAACCACAATTTAAATTTCCTTACGAAAAAAATCAAGAATCCTTGTGCTGTGAGGTATTTTTTTGTTGCTGGACCATAGCCTTCCTTGTATACGGCACATGCAAAACATTGATTAAATTTGTTAAAATGTGGTTTCCATCTGAATGCTCGTTTTTTTGTAATTAAACAAGTTCCCCTCTATTGGTTTATTTTATATTATAGATTGCCATCCAAGGTGTTGCTTCTGCAAGAGAAAGCAGAGTAGGGAAAAAGGGTAGAAGAGGAGCTGAAAGTTTCATAAATAGGTTGGTCAGACTATGTTCTCATCTCAACCAAGTTTTTCTACAAGTATATGAGTAGAATATTCTCTTTCATGGTTCTCCGCTTTTTTGATATAGTGAATATGATTATCAATTTTCTTTTGCAGTAAAATGAGTAGTAGTTCTCTCGACCTGGTGAAGTTATTTGGCAGCAAAGGAAGTGTTGTTCGGTAAGACTGCTCCGAGCAATTGGCATTTGCAATACTCGAGTCATTATTTTTAACTGTTTCTTTAGCATGGATATATTTTTTATTCTTATTTGGTTTGGGGAAGGGGTTAGTGGGTGCGATGGTTTGGGTTTAGAGGAAGGTTAAGACAACTTTTGTGAGTAGCTCTCATGATGAGGAAAGTTCATCCTGTGGTAGTTCCTACATCGTCTAGGTGTTGAGGTTGTCCAATGGATTCACCTATTTATCTTTAAACTTCTGCCACAGTGGTGCGACATGTTGGATAGAGACTGAATATTTGGAAAAAAATGATTTTAGGGCACAGAGACTACTGGTAAAGTTCATATGAAAACCTCTATCCGATATAAATTACTATTATTATTATTTTTTTATTCCATGTGTCGAAGGTCATACTAAGAAGTCCTGAATGATAACATTTAATAAATTGTGAACAAGTGATACTAGAATTAAATCACTTATTTTCCCTAAACCCTAAACAAGTGATAATAGAATTAGAACTGAAATTATAATGAACTGATTGTAACAATTCAACAATTTTAGTGAGAAATTTGGAACTTAAAATAAAAAATAAATTGAAATTAATTTTTATAAATTAGATTTTTGATATATTACTTTTTGATCAAAGTTTAGAACAATTTCAAATAATGTTGATGAAATATAATAATGAAGGCAAATATAAAATTAAGAAAAATCAAGTCTTATGTTGGTTCAGGTAGATGACCTCCAGAGTTAGGTGGCCACACTTGTATCACACTTAATGGAATCACACTTAATGGATTCGCTCAAGTGAACTTTGAACATATTTTGTTCCTACTAATTTATTCTAACTGCAGTCAGCAGGAATGAGTTTAGAAAAACAATACACAAGGATAAGGATGATTTTTGTGACTCAAGTCCTACTAAATATGTTAACATATGCACAATAAGGATCTCAGCCATCATAACTAAGGGGGAGGGGAGCGCAAGAAACCATGCCATGCATATCTTTAATAACTTTCAAGTAAGAAAATTTCATAGATAATTTTATTGATTTCGTGTAGGAAAAGGAAGGATTGGTACTTGTATGAACCCATTGTCGATATTCTATCAAATGAGGAAGCTGAGGCTCTTGATGCAAGGGAAGTGCAAAATGCTCGGTGAGTAAATTGCTTTTCTTTCAACTAACTTCTGCATGTAGGTAAAGTGAATGGGATGTATTTTAGGGGAATATATAATGGATTTTCCTTTTTTTTTTTTCCGTTAAAGCATATTATGGTCTAAATGCAGCTAATCATATTATTTTTCATTCTAATTTAGAGTCATGTTATTTGTTTTTGCTTCATCTATTGTTTAGAAGTTTGATCCAATTACTGCCTTGATGTTGAAGAAAAATTGGGTCAGATAGTTGTAAAATTTTTTGATTTATTTTGAGATGAACTCATGCACTCATATTAAAAATAAATCGAAGAGTTTTAAAATTAATTTTGATTAAAGTTGGGTTAGGATATACTAATGTAATTTTTATTTTTTTATTTTTTTATTATTATGCTAGAAGATAAGATTAGAGAGAATCACCTTAGATGGTTTGGTCACATAAAATGTTGGCCTTCCGATGACCCGGTTAGTCGAGTAGATGTATTATATTCGACCTTTCTTTATATAGTTTAAATGAGAATTTGACTCTTAATAGAACACAATGGAGAAAAAAGATTCATGTAGCGGACCCCATGTAGTGGGATAAAGGCTTATTGTTGTTGATGATAATGCTAAAAACACATCATTTGGAGCAAAATTCATTTAAGGAATTCCTTATAGAAATCCCTATATAATGAATACCGAAATATCATAGGGTTCACTTTGGGTTTTTTGTTTTTGGGGAATGGTGGGTGATAATTATGAAGTTTAAACTGATGCCGCTCCTTTAGTGTGAATGCTCATCAAGATGTTAACTTACGCATGCGGGGGTATTAACTGATGCCGCTCCTTTAGAGATCTTGTTGGAAAAGCTTTGTTATATACATTAGCTTCTAACTGATATTCTAAAATAGATAAACTTCTGTGACTAAGCTTTGTGGCATTTATATGTTTCATGCTACTATAGTCACTTTGAGATTTATAAAATTCATAGGGATTTGTGTAGAGGATCAATCAACCTTGTTGATATCACTGATTCCAAATTACTTATGATAAGTCTGATGGAAGGAATAATCCCTCAATCTCATGTATTAAAAACATACAATGATATTCAGAATGAACTAGCATATGGTTAATGATAAGTTGCAATTTCTGGATGTGACAAATGTAGTTTGAAGAAAAAGCTGGATGAGAAGGAAGACAGCTTTCAGGAACGCAGTTGAGAAGGAAGAGGCTTATCGCCAACCTGATTGATGATTCCCAATCATTTCATTTGCTGAGCTCTTGTGGGTGATAAATGAACCATGGATTGCGGGTGATCGCCGCCGTAAATGACAGCAAATCAAATTAATTCAATATCAAGTTGTATCCGTTTGTATGCAAGAATCCATTTATATCAGTTTTCTTTCGGTTACCAGAATGCCTGAGGTGTTCCTTGGCCATGCAAATTTTGATATTAAAGAAATACGCTTTTTAGCTGACTTAGAGAGAACATCAATTGTAGTAGTCTGACTTAGGTTATTATCCAGAGCTATCAGAGCTTTGTTTTGCTTGATAGCATTCTGTGTCTTCTGCTTAAAGGCATTTCATCTATCCCAACAGTTCTGGTATTATCCTTTAATGGCTACATCAGAATTTGCAAATACTGTTCCATCCATGGCCGAAACGCTACCTCCAACAGACAGTACAACTATTCAAATCCTAGCTCAACTCAAGTTCTTAACGAATGAATAATATGATAAGTATTATTCATATTCATCTTATATCTATCCTGCCTCTATCCTGCATGGCAGTCACAACCAAATCACACAGCCCTTACCACTACAGCACCATCTCTGTCCACTGATTGGATCGTCGTGGACACCAAACTCTCAGCACCTTCAAAACTCAGCTTCTCTGTCATAAACTTTGTTCGAGGTTTATAATAAGAGAATATGATGAGTTTATGTATTTATTATTTTTTTTAATTTTAAATATGTTTAAAAATCTTATTTGAATTTTATCCAAAATTCAATACCTTTAAAATATATTATGATAAGAATTTATCCAAAATTTATACAAATATCTATCCAAATTTATTTCCTCCCAAACCACCTGCAACCAATTTCCCTCTGGACCATTATAAAATTCTAAAAATAAAAATCTAAAAAAGGAAATGTCTATATTAAACTAATTCCTTATTCTCTCTCCTCTTTTATTTTCATATCCTGCCTTCTTTCTCTCTCCACCATAGCCTGGAGAAAAATCCACCAAACCTTTTCCTCCTCTCTCCCACTTCCTCGACGCACAAAAATATCCCTCCATTATTCCATAATCAAAATTTTCCTTTCCCTGTCTCCCATGAGAATAACAAGAACATCCCAAATATTCCTTCATTTTATTCTCTACCTCTCCCTTCACAATCTCATCTTTGTCACAACAGCCAACGATGGAATCTACAACCCCTCTGTTGTCTCCATCCTTGTCAACTGTGGCTCATCTACCGACGAACACGATGCCGACGGTCGAAAATGGGTTGGTGACACTTCCCCTAAAGCTTCTGTCTCCGGAATCATCTCTACCAAATCAACCCCTTCAACCGCCACTTTCCAAGATCCATCTCTCCCCTCATCTGTTCCTTACATGACGGCAGCGATTTTTGAATCTGAAGCAACTTATAAATTCCCTGCAAGAAAAAAAGAGCGTCTTTTAATCCGGCTTCATTTCTATCCTGCCTCCTACAATGACCTCAACCCAGAAAACGGATTCTTTAATGTGGTCGCCACCCCTTTCGCCGACGGTGTAGGCGGCATCACCCTCCTTCACAACTTCAGTGCTTATATAACCGCCCAAGCGTTAAGCCAATGTTACATAGTACGAGAATTCTTCCTCCCAACGATCAACGACGATTTCCTCACGCTGACCTTTACTCCAGCCGTCGTTCAACCCAAAGCCTTCGCCTTTATCAACGGCATTGAGGTGATCTCAATGCCAGACATCTTCACCACCACGGCCGTCATGGTTGGCTTCAGCGATAGCTCCGTCACCGTTGGAGCATCCGCCGTACAGACAATGTACAGACTGAATGTCGGCGGACAGTACATTGCTCCGACTAACAACACAAGCTTTAGTCGCACGTGGTATGACGACACACCATATATTTCCGGAGCAGGAGTTGGAGCCACAGCAGCCGCCGGGCCACACATAAAAATTCAATACCCGATGAACTTACCAACATACATAGCTCCGCCGGACGTGTACAGGACAGCGAGGCAGATGGGGCCAGATCCTAAAGTGAATATACAATTTAACCTCTCATGGTCCTTTCAAATCGATGGCAACTTCACCTATATTGTGAGACTCCATTTTTGTGAGATCCAGCTTACTGAAGTGAACCAGAGAGTTTTTGATATATTTATTAATAATCAGACGGCTCAAAAGGACGTCGATATCATCGCAATGACTTCATCTATGGCGATTCCTGTCTATAGAGATTACGCTATTTATATTAGCAATGAAGAACAACTGTTGGTAGCGCTCCACCCTTCGACTGATTCAAAACCCGAGTTTTTCGATGCAATTTTAAATGGTATAGAGATATTCAAACTCAGTGACGCCGACGGGAACCTTGCAGGGCCAAATCCAAAGCCTTCAGCGATGCTTGAGAATGAGCTACAAATAACCACAAACGCGCCGAAATTTCAACCGGAATATTCAAGCGAGAAGTCACATGTGATAGTTGGCACCGCAAGCAGCGCGGCTGCTGCAGGACTTATCTTCGCACTCTGTTTTGTGGTTTATCAAAGAAAGAGAAGAGCTAATGATAATGAATCAGAGGTCAGCGCCTCCGGCTGGCTCCCGCTTCACAGAAATTCCCATACTACTGTAAGCAAATCCAACATGTCCTCAAAAACCTGCACAAGCAGCCACCTTTCGACCATGGCGGCAGGTCTCTGCCGCGATTTCTCTATTTTCGAAATAAAACAGGCAACAAAGAATTTTGATGAGTCCCTTATCATTGGTGTCGGCGGATTCGGCAAAGTCTACAGAGGAATAATTGACAGAGGAGCAACGAAAGTAGCTATCAAGAGAGCAAATCCTGATTCAGAACAAGGCTTGCATGAATTTCAAACAGAAATCGAAATGCTCTCCAAACTTCGACACAAGCACTTAGTCTCACTCATCGGATACTGCAAAGAAGCTAATGAGATGTGTCTAATTTACGACTATATGGCTAACGGAACACTAAGAGAACATCTTTATAAAACAAACAAGCCTGCTCTGTCATGGAAACAGAGACTCGAGATCTGTATAGGAGCAGCGAGAGGGCTTCATTACCTTCACACAGGAGCTAAACACACAATCATTCATAGAGATGTAAAGACTACTAATATACTTCTGGATGAGAATTTTGTGGCCAAAGTTTCTGACTTTGGGCTATCGAAGACAGCACCATTGATGAATCAGTCTCATGTAAGCACAGTGGTGAAAGGGAGCTTTGGATATCTTGATCCTGAATACTTTAGGAGACAACAATTAACTATTAAATCGGATGTATACTCCTTCGGTGTCGTGCTATTTGAAGTAATGTGTGCTCGGCCGGCACTCAATCCTAGTCTTTCCAAGGAGCAAGTTAGTCTTGTAGATTGGGCAATTCATAATCAGAAAAAAGGTAAGATTTTTGAGATTATAGATCCTTACGTAAAAGGAAAGATTAATTTAGAATGCTTGAGCAAATTCGTGGAGATAGCTGAGAAGTGCGTTTCTGAGCATGGAAATGATAGGCCAGTCATGGGAGATGTGCTTTGGAATCTTGAGTTTGCTTTGCAGTTGCAGGAGAGAGATGAAGATGGAGGAGTGAGTTCTCATGGGAGTGGGAGCAACGTTGATGTTTTAAACTTATCAAGTGAAGGAGATGGGGTCGTTAATGAAATGAAAGAAGATTTGGATGATTTATCTGTCTTCTCGCAGTTTCTCAATCCAAAGGGAAGGTAAAAATTAAGAATGAAGATGATATATAGACATCATGTAGTCATATGATCGTTTTGTCTTGAGGATAATATTTTTCTTAGGTTTGAATGTTTTAACCATTGATGTCGGTTTGTTTTTCTCGATGCCTTACTTCATGTGTATGTATGCATAAAGATGAGTTGGTCTGTTGTGCTTAAATTATTATGTTTCATTTTAATGTTGAATTAAATTAGAAAAACATTAATATTTTATACTATCATAAATTATAATAATTGTACTTTATAATATTACAAGAATGACTGATAATATATTTTTAATATATTTTAAACGATCATGAGTGAATTTTATTATAAGTTCACACCAACATTTGAACATATTTTAAATTTAATACTCATCCGAGCAAAGTATAAATGTTTTTTCCAAGTCATCCGAGCAACTTATATGATTTCTTTAGTACGGTACTATAGCTGGCCCTCCTTTTTTTTTAAATTAAAAAAATTAACTTATTGGAGAAATAATTTTATAATAAAATGAAAAAAAAATGATGTCATAAAAAAACATTTTAATCAAGTACAATTCTCAACGCATATTTAAATTGAAAATTTTTACAATCAAATTTAGAATTATTCTAACTCAGATTACCACAAACTTTATAGTCACACTGAACATCTTGATACGATGAACCCATTCACACTAAAGATTGATTCGATCTAAATTCAAATGAACCTAAATCAAGCACTTGAAATTAATTAAAAACTTTGGGATATTAATTAAATGATTAAACAATCCCTAAATTTTGCATGCTCATAATTAAATCGAGCATCTTGAAAAGAAAAATAAACCAAGACTAAGTTTTTAAAGCATCTTTAAGAATTTTAAAGCATCACCTTGACCTACATGTGACATATTTTCTCATTTGCTACCAATTGTCCAAAATCAACGGACTTTCAACTGATTCCAAAGCTATAACAAAATTTTATCATCATGATCTTCCATTTCCCCCTCCCGTCAATCACTATTGCCCTTAATCTCAATATTCAAATCATCAATTTGGTTAATATCATTTGACTCCTTTTTTCTTCTCTCATTCTAGAATTGAAGGATGATTCAAAAATATTATTTTTCTCGCTTCTAAATAAACTAACATGTGATTGTCCCCATCTCACAATGCATCCGATATTGACCCTAATCCTGATACCGATAAGGAACTGGTTCTTGTTGTTTTGGCCACAACTTCCACTTCAGTGAATCAAGATACCACAAAGTTTTTATAAAATATTCCACCTTCAAATTCAAAACTATAAAATGGATACAAATATAGCTACTCCCCCATCCTGACATCTTTCAATGCACTTTTTGTTCAATATTATAACATAAATTGTTAGCGTTAGAATGGTGATATGCAAGCCACTGACTACAAGAACTTGGTTAAAAACCGTACGATAAATCTCTTATATATTCTTGAGAGTTGAGACCAAACATTCCACTCAACTTATTTTCTATGCAATTCAATATTTTTCTAAATTGAGAACATCCATGATAATTTTCATTTATCTTATAGTGGATATGTCTCATTCTCAATGCTCACATCTCATCTTCATGATTACATCTGTTTATGATAAAAAAGACAATAAAGCTCTTTGGAATTTTATCATTAACATTAATAGTTCTTGACTAATTATATGAGATTTCAAATTCTAATATACTATTTTTTTACTTGATTCAAAATTTAAAGATTTATATGATTATGAGAAATTATTATATATAATATATACATCAAATTCAATTAGATTAATTAAATAATAATTAAAATAAAAATCCTATTTAAGTTAATTAAACACAATATATTACTTTTTTTTTTTCAAATTACATAATAAATAAGATTACTTTATTTTAATAAATATTTTAAATAATTAGTATTCATTCACAAGGGTGGCTTATTTTTATTAATGTATTTGTATCTAATTTATAAGATTGATAATTATTAATAATCTTAATTAGTAAAGTATATGAAATATAATTAAGTTAAGTAAATCATATATAAGACAAGATGATATTCTACTAAATTATTTATTAGTTTGATTAAATATAATAATTTTAATTACTCAAATTAAATAAAAAACAATATTACTTAAGTTAACATAATTTTAATTAATAAATACTATTATTATTTATTTATTGAAACTTATACTACAATCAGAACCTTAGTCTTCCCCTTCCGGAAAGCCTGGACTGAGACGAGAGGAAGCTGCCGCGGAAGCTGGTTGGAGCGAGGGGACGAGCACCGTGTGAAGGAGAATAGGAGTTCGCGAGACTCGCAGATTTAAATTAAATCAGTCAAATATCAAAATCCGAGATTTTTATGGTAAAAGGGGGGAGAAATGGGATATAGATTTCTGCAAGATTCATGTTTTCGTTTTTGACGGGTTAATTGGATTTTTGAAGTTGAATATTGTTTGAATCTTACTCAGATTCTGATATCGAACAACCCCTTACCCTTGCTTATTCTCCATTCTGCATCGGTGTGCTTTACCTTAAAGCATCAAAGAGAAAAGACTCTTCCGGTCTTACCTCATTGAAAATTGTTAAATTGTTTATTATAAACAAATGCAGAACATTTAAGAGATCAAAGTTTCATTAACTGAAAAGACATATGACAATAACATACTGAAAAAAGAATAGTGTAAAATTAATCCTATATAGGGGTGTAACCGAGTTAAGCCAACTCAAGAGCCATCTCGAACTCCACGGCTTATCGAGCTCGAAAAAACATCTGCTCGACTCATGAGCTCGTCGAGGAGCTTGTGGAGGTGACCTTCTGTTGTTGATGGGAAAATGAAATATCGGGCTCGGTCGGGCGGGAAAAATGAATCGAAGGCTGGGTGGGAAAACGAAATCTTGAGCTCGCGTGCTACTTGAAGACGGAACTCAAGACGACAGTGGACGCGACAAAGGAGCTCGGGATGACGGAGCTCCCGTGCTGCTAGCTTGCTCATAACGGAGCTCGACGAGCTGCTTGACGTGAGACGAGTCGAGCCTCGAGCTCGAATTGAGTCGACCTCAAACTCGAGCTCGATATTTGTCAGTCAAGCTCGACTCGAATACCCCCTGGCTCAAACTCGACTTGACTATTCCCATATCACGATAAAACTTATTATATCTATGAAAACTTTGATTTTTTAGCAGGAATTTGTAAGAACAACAGTTCTAATTATAGACAACTAAAAATAAAGCTTGTGAAGACAGAATTGAAGTAGAAAATGTAAGGTATCTTCATTTGTAACAAGTATAATTGTTATGCTTTTATAAGGCTAACATAATGGAAATAAAATCTATTTAATCTATTTAGTTTGGTCATTCCAGTTGCTCATACAAACAGACAAAATAAGAGAAAACAGTCCCAGAAGGGCAATATGAACCTGCTCAGTGTTGTTAGTCTTAACAGAAATTTGCCCATTGCATCTATTGTTAAGCCCAACACGAAGCGCCATCTTTGAATTTTGACTGTTGGAGAACTCAGACTGAAAATTAGCACCCACAGCAAAGTCTGTCCATTTAATTAAAAATTTTAAAACTACTGATACCGATTAGAAACCTCCATTCTCTTAAATAACATTTTTAAAACTGCCTTTTTACAAAAGTTACCGAATAATCAAACAATTTCTTATTGTATTCTAACATTTTAGATGAGACGGTAAATAAAACTATTTTAATTTAGATTTCCCCTAAATAAAATTTGTAGACCTGCCATTGATTGGAGCTATACTCCAGCCTACAATTAGATAAATAAAACAAGAGGACATACATCTTAAATTAAGCTTAAAATATTAAACCTACAATTTTGGACAATCTCAAATTTCATGAAAATGGCTTAAGATGATGATATGGAGAAAATAAGAGAGGTCCTTGCACTTCATGATTGTGGAAGTTCCATGGATGTGTACCCATGTGTAACCTACTAGAAGGTAGATTAATACTTTCTAGATTTCAAATCATAGGAGTAGCAATGAGTGTGTGCTCATTTGTTAAAAGGTTAGCCCACAAAGGGGTTTGTGTTGCAATTCAAAAGGCAATAGTTTGGATCCACTTGTCTTATATTCTTTCTATGTCAACCATTAGGTTTATCAATATTACCCTATATGTTATGTGCTGGTAGTCTTATTTGACCTGGATCCCGTTAGACGTAACAGCTTGTCTAACTCCAGATACACTCCTCTCGACTAATTTGCTCTATCAACCACATGAATATTTTATTAGATTATATTAAAACATCTTAACAATAAGAGCTAAACCCACAAACAACCCTTACATGTTCACCAACATTTTATTAAACTACACAATAATATTTGAATATATAAAAGTCATACAAGAATTATTTGACAATAATACTAACACTTGATGACGAGAATTAGGAGTAACCTAAATATCCACCATCGTTATAAATATTTGTGTATAAATTATTAATTATAATTATATTATGGGAGATTTATCACACATTTTCATACGAAAATTTATGAAAAATATCATGGAGGACATAATATTTCAAGTGATTTGGACTTATAACATAATAAATATTTTTTTTTTAATATGAGATAATCAAATTAAATTAAAAAAGAACATTTTAAATAAAAAAATTAAGTCATAATTTCCCTTTTTTAATTTGGATGATGAAATAAAGGCAATGTATCTTCTTAGGTGTAAAAAAATATAACTATTTTAAAGCCTAAGATTTCCCCTCCCTCTCTCTCTCTCTCTCTCTTTTTTATTGGAATATGAGAGAGCTTGTTATCAAGTGTGAAATAATAGCGAAGAAGCTTACTTGAAGGTGACCTGAACCCAAACAGGCACAGCTATAACATGCGCGGCAACAAAAAGGATTTCTTTAGACCATTATACCCTCACAATTTGTCCCAATTAATGATTATATTATATTTTGTTATTGATAATTCATCCATCTTTTAAAATTATGACACTCAATTGATAATAGCAAGGTATAAAAGTTAGTGATGATACTTTTTCTTTTATCTATGGCTTCGTTTGGGACGGCTTTTTATTGCTTCTTGATGCAGCTTTTTTTCTAATACAATTTTTTTAATTTTTTATACTAAAAAGCTACTTCAATATACAATAAAAAATTGTCCCAAACGAAGTCTAATTCTTATCTTAGATCTGAATCATTATAATCATATATTTATAGAAATTTAGCAGTAACAACTACTTCAAAGAATGGTGGATAATTACTTTTAAATAGCGCAACAACTACTTCATAGCTTCCCAATGTTCTCTTCATATAATAATAATAATAATAATAATAATAATAATAATATAATACCATAAGACATGCTCACTAACAGGAAAAGCATCAAAGAGAAAAGACTCTTACAGTCTTACCTCATTGAAAATTGTTAAATTGTTTATTATAAATAAATGCAGAACATTTAAGAGATCAAAGTTTCATTTAACTGAAAAGACATATGACAGTAACATACTGCAAAAAGAATAGTGTAAAATTAATTCTATATAGGGGTGTAACTGAGTCAAGCCGACTCAGGAGCCATCTCGGACTCGACACATTAACAGGTTGAACGAGTCGAGCTTATCGAGCCCACGAGTTGAGCTCGAACATGACTTCGAACTCGACGGCTTATCGAGCTCGAACAAACCTCCGCTCGACTCATGAGCTCGTCGAGCAGCTTGTGGAGGTGACCTTCTGTTGCTGAAGGGAAAACGAAATCTCGGGCTCGGTCGGGCGGGAAAAATGAATCGAAGGCTGGGTGGGAAAAGGAAATCTTAAGCTAGCGTGTTGCTTGACGACGAAGCTCGAGACGATAGTGGACGCGACAAAGGAGCTCGGGATGACGGAGCTCCCGTACTGCTAGCCTGCTCAGGACGGAGCTCGACGAGCCGCTTGATGTGAGACTAGTCGAGCTCGAGCTCGACTCGAGTTCGAGCTCAAGCTTGAGCTTTGTATTTGGTAGTCGAGCTCGACTCGAATACCCCCGGACTCAAGCTCGACTCGAGTCGTTTACACCCCTATCTCATATCACCAGAAAACTTGTTATATCTATGAAAATTTTGATTTTTTTAGTAGGAAATTGTAAGAACAACAGTTCTACTTACAGCTAAAAATAAAGCTTTGGAAGACATAATTGAAGTAAAAAATGTAAGGTATCTTCATTTGTTATGCTTTTATAAGGCTAACATAATGGCCATTCCAGTTGCTCTTACAAACAGACAAAACAAGAGAAAACAATCCGAGAAGGGCAATATGAACCTGCTCAGTGTTGCTAGTCTTGATAGAAATTTGCCCATTGCATCTATTGTTAAGCCCAAAATGAAGCGCCATCTTTGAATTCTGACCGTTGGAGAACTCAGACTGAAAATTAGCACCCACAGCAAAGTCTCTCCATTTAATCACAGATAGACCAAAGGCAGAAAGAGCTTGCCCAATAGGATAATCCTTTTACCTGAAACAGACCTCCAAATCCACTCCACAAAAAATATTTCTTTATGCTCGAACCACGCCATTACTGGCAACCAAGCAAAGCTTCTTCCCAAGATTAATTTGTTCTTCTAATTTAAGCCCAGTCTTCTTTTTCAAGTTCCTGAACTTGGTTTCAGACTGAATTGAGTAAGCCATCTACTTCCGAATCTGTAGGTTGGATTCAATGGAGGAATCTAGATGGATAGTGAACTCCTCTTTGTCTTTCATGATCTAAACAGCGAGAGACACAGGGAACTGATGTGCAATATCAATACTTTGACCTCCTTTCTCTCCCTCCATCTTTTTCAATCTTTTGAGCTGAACATGAGCTTTGGTAAGCTTTTGAAATTTAGATTTCTTCAGGAGTTGATCGTGTTCATTATCATCGTCTAGTACTTCTTTTGTTATGTTATCTAAGTCAAAATCAACTCCCTAAACTTTTGAATGCAGAAGGGATGACAAAAAGACAGGAAGGGGATAAGGCCATTGAAAAGGGAAAAGCTTCTTTGGTGAAGGAATCTCAAGCTTCACAAGGGAATTAAACTCTGATAGGATTTTGAATGAGTAGCATAAGAGAAGCAAACAAGGCCTCCACTTGAGGCCATCGAGAAGTATGCTCTCTCCATCTATATATATCACTACTTTCAAATAGCATGTGATTCTATTCATTTATGATACTTATTTTTGAATTATAAAGGATGAATAAAACTTTAAGTGATCAAATTAAAAGCATAATTTTTTTTAATGAATTTATTTTATATATATATATATATACTTTATAATTTAAGCCTAATATAATATGAAATTTAAATTGAAAGAAAAAAATATATTTTTCACTAATTTTAAAAATATATATTCTCATATTTTCTTAAGATATATTTATAATTAATTAAATTGGAAAAAGTAACATAGAAATAATAAATTGAGATATTTTTAAATAATTACTTATGAAATTAGTAAATTTATAAGATGCTATGATATGAACATATGCATAGGTCTCTCTACTGGCAAATTTTTAGGTCCCGGTCACCGGACCTAAAAATAGGTCCGAACATTCAATTAAAACTTGCCACGTCGCATGTGCTTTTTGAATGCGCTTTGACTACGCTTTTGACGTGCTTAATTTAAAATAATATTTTATTAATATCCGGACCTATCTCCACGTCCGATGACTGAACCTAATAATTTACCCTCTCTACCCAAAATGATTCTAAAAAAATATTGCTTGGGTTTATGATTCTCAAAAAAATACTATGTCGGCAGCGGCCGCGATAGCAGATGGTGGCGGTTGGCATTAACGCAATTGACTTGCGGTGAAAAAAAAAAAATATCAAAATTGAATGAATTTATAAAACATAAAAAAATGAAGTAAGATGAAAAAAAATCACAAAATTTTATAGTGCATTTCATTTTCATCAAACCAAACACCTGAATTAGCATTCTATATACTGTGCATTTCTTTTTTAACAAATCAAATAACCCCTAAAACAAAAGAATATTTGTTTTATATATTTCTTATAAATTTGATTATGTTAAACTTTAATTTTATTGAAACTTGTTTAGTCAAGCTGTTTGATAATAAATTGAAAAGAAAAAGTGTTGATAATTAGTTCATTTTTTTTAAATAAATTTATTTGATTTAGTTGAAGTTTATATCTCATAAAAATATCTCTTTTTTCATTTTTTATTAATGTTATTCTTATTAAAAAGTTCATATTATTTAAATAATTTAAACATTTATTATTTCATTACAGTTCAACCCCAATTTATTTTTTTAATCCTGAATATTTTTTTTCTTTCGATTCAATCTCTGTCCAATTTTTAAAAGTAAAACTTCGAATCAAATTTGAGGGGGAAAAGTCTACATTTGCTTTAAAATGCGTGGAATAAAATTTTGTTAATTAATCATATATTATATTTGATACGTCATCGTGAAATTATCTTGATCAGGCACGAATCTCGAGGCAAAACCCAAACTGAAAATTTTAAAAAATTAAATCCGGGAGCACGTGAACTCTGATTATAGCGAGCTTACAGTCAAACTGAGCGTATCAGAAATACGAACCCAACGACACCAAATTCAACTCAATCCGAGCCCAAATGGGTCCGAATCATGGACCCGAAGGGCTGTTGGAAGGTTCAAACCGCAATTTGAGTTACCAAACGGTCTCCGATTTTAACGAGCTTATACTCGAATCGAGCGGGTCGATGAGACAAATCCAACGAGCCCAAGATTGCCAAATTCCGACATCACTAAGGCCTTCAAATGTCCAACGAACGGTGCATGATCGTAGGATTCAATATTGGCCGTCCATTCAACCACTCCCTATTTGTCCATGATCTCACACCTATTTAAGGGCTATGTCACTCCAAAAAATTATAAATAGAGCCCTCATTTCTCATGAGAGGGACTCAAGTGAAGAGAGAGAAAGAGAAGAGAAGGAGAATGAAAAGGGAAAAGGGAGAATCAACTCCTCCTCGACCACAGCCGTCTTCGCTCTTGTCGCCGCCTAAACACGCCGGAACTCTGCTGGATTTTGGGGAAACGCCAGGAATTTGTAGAAATTTGTAAACTTGCTTGAAGAAACGAGTTGTAATCTGATTTCCCCGACTTGTGGGACGAATCAGCCATTTGTAATCTGCAAACACTAGTGAAATTTTTCAACTGGGCGAGGCCCCGTGTTTTTTTTCCCTTTTTGGGTTTTACACGTAAAAATTTTGGTATTTATATTCTCTTTTATGTTTGTGTGCTGGATACTCATACAACGCTCGGATGCGAATTTACAAACTCTACCGCCGCGTATATTCTAGCCCGCAACAATATTAAATCCAAAATAAATTTAATGACTTCAAAACAGATATTTATTCTCTTATTAAGACAGCTTGTGAGTTACTAAGATTTCGTTTGGGAATACTTTCTAAAGCTAGTTTTTAGTATAAAACTTTTTTAAATTAAAAATTTTTGTACTAAAAAGTTGTTTTAAAAAATAATAAAAAAATTGGACGGCTTTCTTACTACTTCATAAAGCAGCTTTTTAGTACAAAAATTTTAATTTTTTAATCAAAAAGCGATTTTAAAAAACAGTAAAAAAGCCGCCCCAACGAAGTCTAAATCAAGCAGAAAAATATAGAAAACCATCTGAAGACAGAAAAACATAAACAATTCAAAACAATTAGGCATTATTTTGGTTGATTTCCTTAACAATATATTCAAAAAAATTTACAAAATATCAACAGAAGCTCACGGAACTGGAAAACATCTCTGTTCACGAACAAGAAAAAAAAAATAAAAAATTTTCCCCTTCCCCTTATTCAATCTAAATAAGTTCTAGCAGGTTTGAGGTTTCTGTTACTAAAATATACCAACAATTCATGAAAAAAAAAAAATTTCAAATTATAATACATTAATTCATACCAGGGGCGGATCCAGCTTCTTTTTTCACGGTGGGCAAAAAAAAAAAATTTTTTTGTGGGGATGGACAAAAATGCCTAGGATTGATAAAATTAGGACAAAAAAAATTTTTGAGGGGGGAAAATGCCTAAAATACTCAAAATATTCCAAAAAATCTCCTATAAGTATTAAAAAAAAAAAAATTGAGGGTGGGCATTTGCCCACCCTAAGACTAGGGTGTATCCGCCCATGATTCATACCTCCTTATCTACATTAAACAAGCTGCACAACAGCAGAAACTCTCAGAGCTCCACGCTGAAGCAGATCACCAAGTTCATCAAACAACAGTGCAGTTCTCCAGCCCCAGCCTTTTGGAGCTTTGGGCAGCAGAGTTCTAGCCTGCTTAAAGCTCCCAAACACCATGACTTCTCTCTTTGATGGACAAATCAACTGTGAATCATAGAAAGTAGTATAGTTCAGTTAAGCGATTTTCGTATCGTTTTTTCCACAAAATTGTTCGGCGAAATACCTGATAACGAGCCGTCACCTTTTTGCGAGGATCGACATACATGTGGACCTGAGAAGGAAAGGTTAATGACATTCTGGATGTTGTTGATATGTTATGATTGAGTAACAAACACATTGGTGCAGTTTGGTAGCTTATATAAGGCAGGATTTATGTTATATTTAGCTTAAATCCTGCAAAATGGGATTTTGGGGCTTTAAATTCTCGTGTTTTTATGTTAGACCGGCCCCTAGTGGGCCGGTCCAGTCGGCCCGTTCTAAGGGGCCGGTTCACGTCTATAGCAGGAGGGGCGGCGGCAAGGGGGAGAGAGAGAGATAGGATGGGGTCCACTTGATTTCAAATTTGGAGCCAAAGGAGAGGGCGGCAAGAGCTTTTAGATCTTTTTGTCTTATTATTTTAATTGTATGCCTTAAGTATGGGAGGGAGATTAGGGTTTGGATTATGTTTTGATAAATTGTGTTCTTTGGAGGATTCTTCTTGATGTTTTGGGCTCTAAATTCATCTAGAGATTGGGAGAGACGATCCTCCTCTCGAATTGAGGATCAATTGTATCTTTATTTTTGTTGTTTCTGTCAGTTCTCCCTTTTGCAATTCAATTATAATTTGGAGAGTTTTTCACCAGATTTTGTGTGATTCTATTGTTGTTTTCCCTTATTCTTGTTAGGGTTTACTTGAAATATTCAAGTATTTCCTATCATTTTGATAAATCTTATTTCAACCATTTTATTGATTTAATCCATGAATGTTAAACCCTACAATTCACAGTATTTAAAGGATTTAAGGAATTCTCATCTTATAAATTTTGAATTATGAAACAAATAGTCAAGTAGTTTTCTATAAAAAAAAAAAAAGTAGTTTCCATTATCTGTTAAATACCATCATTCACAGAATTTAAAAGATTAAAGAATGATCATATTATAAATTTTAAACTCTGAAACAAACAATGAAACAATTTATCAAAAGCTAGGAAGATTTAATATGTAATCCTCTCAAAATTTACTAAAATTGGATTTATAGGACTTACTAAATCTTACTTTGAGTTAAATCCTACTTATAGCCAAACAGCCCATTACCTTTCTAAGGGAATCTGCCACCTCTGCCTTACGTCTATGAAGAAATAATCCTGAAGAAAATACGTTTTACAGAGCTTAAATTGGTTCAGTCATTAAATTGATGATTAATATATACTTAAGATGAAATACCTAGAGTACGACGCCCTTGAAGATCTTCATCATTGAAAGCTTGAATACTGACCTGTAAAGAATCCATATATTAAAATAAAAGGGTTTAGGGTTTAGGGTTTAGGGTTTAGGGTTTAGGGTTTTTAGGGTTTCGGTTTTTAGGGTTTCGGGTTTAGGGTTTCGGGTTTAGGGTT